>NW_027513060.1:0-282794 GCF_048772815.1 Callospermophilus lateralis
AATATATTCATAAAATAGAGGTTTACTTGAAAACTATACTTTTGGATCTAAAGATCATTATTGCAGATGATAAAAAATAGAAATCTTTCACTATATAAAATTCATAAATTAAATTATTATACAATGTAATATTATCTTAGAATACAATTTAAGAAATACATTGTTTTAATAAAATGTCATAGTGAAACATAAATAATATTACAAACATATGTTTGTAATTTATAACAGCATAAAAATGGGATTGTTTTAGAAACATAGGAATGATTCTTACAATTTTACCTCAGTACACACACATCTATAATATTCATTTTTTTTAGGCACAGAAGTTTTTGCCTGATAGAGACTTAAGATTTTTCAAATACTTGAATAAAATTCACTTGATAATTCAGAAGAAATTTAGAAGACTATGACCATCTTTCAATTTAGTGTAGAAGTTTCTAATTCCAAAACAGAGCAAACAAACACAAAAATCATTTTTTATACACATCAATATAAGAATTAACTTGAATCACTGCATTGAAAATAGTGTGCTGTAAGCACATCATCCTCCTTGTTCAGAAATTGAAGCACTCTGTTTTAGGGGTTTTTTAATTTTATTTTTTTCTGTTTTTGTTTTGCTAAAACCATAGGAGTTATCATTAGGCATGCATATTTTTGGCAGTTATACTTTTTAAATAAAGTATATTTGGGGTCATAAGTCACCTACCAACTATTTTTACCCACTCTAATATTTTTACCCACTCTAATAATAATAATGTTTTTTAGTTGTCAATGGAACTCTTTTTTTTGTTGTTGTTGTTGTTTTTTACTTGTTTATATGTGGTGCTAAGGATCAAACCCAGTCCCTCCAACATGCGAGGTGAGCACTCTGCCAC
The DNA here is from genome assembly GCF_048772815.1 of Callospermophilus lateralis. NCBI lineage: Eukaryota > Metazoa > Chordata > Mammalia > Rodentia > Sciuridae > Callospermophilus > Callospermophilus lateralis. The sequence goes on from NW_027513060.1 coordinate 876, forward strand.
TAAACTACAGCCCCAGCCCCTCTAATATATATTCACATTGACCTTTTAGTTTTTCTGAAATATACTTTCTAAGCAACTATATAAACTAACATATATAAAATATTTTAAGTGAATGGAGATGTGAAAAAAATATGCCTTTAAGTATCCTATCCATATATAAACACTTATTACAAATATTTAGATACTTACAAAGTATAAATTTTTGATACCAATGATTTTAAAAGATTGCATTTAAATTAAGTTTTATGTGAAGCACAAAACTTAAGGAATTTGTCTACTGATCTAATAAAGGGACAAATATTTTGCATCACAATATTAGAGAATATGAAAGTCCATCATTCCAAATGATTATTTCTTATATTACACTGTGACAGTTACATATTCCTGAGTTTCAGTGTATGTCACTCTATTACCCGGCAAAGACTTGCTGTAAAGACAGGCAGCCATGGCAGTCCTTTCTCTCTGATTCTTGTGATCACACCAGGAGTAGTACAGACATGTAGCTCAGAGTAGCAATCATGAGTATATTGAAGGAACAGGAAAAAGGAAAGGGGACTCTCTCGAGGGAGAAAGCGGGTCCTCTCAGGGGAGGGAACGTAACAATGGTTCACTTATGTTTGAATATAGCCCTTGCTGCTCTGCCACTGTGAGTTATATTTAAAGAAGGTATGTTCCTTTTTCTTTCTCTTTGTTTCCCTCTCTCTACATATAGGAGTATCTTCCTCCCCACCCCATCCTGGGCAGAGTTATCTGTCTAAGCACAACCACCCACCACAGACACAAAATAATTCAGACTTTGAGGATGGTACAAGAAGATTTAAGAAATCACTGTCTTCCAGATTAACAACTGAATTACCCTCTGAACAGAAAATACCTGGATATAGCCTTTGAATCAGCTCTTAAAAAAAAACCCTCTCCCCTGGATGGGAATCATAGCCCTGGAACAGGATTCCCTTGTGCTTCTCCTTTGCTAGCAAAGCAATAAAACTTTTTTTTTCTTTCTCTCAAAACCATGTTCTTGTTATTGGATTGGAACTGGAGACATAAGGGCCCAGTTTTTGATAAGAGAATGATATACCACTCCTGCAATGAAGTATTATTGGGAGTCCAGGAAAGTTTCCAAAGCATCCAGCCCAGGTGCATTTCTTGATTACTGACACTGTGCGTAGGAACTGTATAACTACCACCAAGAAAGGATGGTGTGGTACTCAAAAGATGACGTTTTCAAGGACATTGATTCTCTATTAGCCATTAGCCTCAATTCATTGCCCCCTTCATCACTTTATTATCCTTTGAAGAGCCCTCAGCAACTTTTCTTTGTGGGGGTTTTGGTTTTTGCTTTTGTCCTTTTTTGGTTGTTTGTAACTGGGACCCCCTTCCCAACCATTTTTTTTTCTTTATTTTGAGACAAGGTCTTGCTAAGTTTCTTAGGGCCTCACTAAGTTGGTGAGGCTGTCATTGAACTTGCACTCCTCCTGCTTCGGCATCCTGAGCCCTTGTGATTATAGGTGTGTACCACTGTGCCAGTAACTGCCTGTATTTTGGTTGGCAGGTAATTGGATGTTGTAGCAGCTTGGTGATAAGGGAGAGTCCCAGCCACCTGATAGGTTGTGACATGATCTTAAAATTATAGGTGCTTGCCTCTCAGATAAGGTTCCCTATGGTTGTCAGTCACCCTGTATTTTCTTGTCCCTGCTCAATCTTTCATGACTAGTGTTAGGTCGGTGGTGGCGACTTAGAACAAAGCAGCCTGAGGGGGAAAGGAATATCAATCAGGTGCCTGCAGAAATGCCTGTCAATCAGTGAGATCTCCTGACTAACGCCTGTCAATCAGCAGGACCCCCTGGCCAATCCTGGAGTTCAGCCAACTCCCCTGACCAACTCCAATGGGACAAGGGACTCTAAAAACACCTTTTCCTGTCCCAAGCCCTTCCCTTACTGTTGTAAGCCCCATTAAAGTTTAGTCCAGTTGAGCTTCCATATGGTTTCTCCTCAGACCCTTCTCCTGTCCACTCTGTGGGTCTGATCAGAGTTCTACCTGGAAGTGATATCTCAATAAAGCCTAGTTAGGGGCCCTTTTAAATCTGCCTTCTTTGGTAGCTCCCTGCCTCACCTGATCTGACAACTGGAGAGTTTCCTTACAACTTTGGCAAAATGTGTGAATTGAAAATCTAAGATCAAATGAAAAATGTTAATGAGTAATTAACATTCTAGTGTATAATAAGGATATGATCCTTGCCCTCAATGATTGAGATGGACAAAGATTGGAAAGGTAATGGATCTTATGAGAATTGTAGGGAGAGAGAAGCATTGAAAATACAAGCAGTACAATTGGGAAGGAAGCATTTGAGGAAATGAGGGAATTTCCTTTTGTAAGGGAATCAGGAAACAGATTCCCTGCAATGAATTTCATCAAATATTTGAAATTTACTGGGTTGCAATTGTGTATGCTAAATGGGTGGATAAACCACTTTATGAGAAATTTTTAAAAATGTCCCCATGTTCCCAAAACAAAAAGAAAATTCACAGAAATCTACCGTGATTCATGCTGGAAATAATTCAGCATTTGGAAGATACAAAAGCAACTAATATGAGTTATATTAGAAATTTAAATGTTAGATGGTTTTTTTGTGAAATTAACAGGAGGTATTATAATGATTATTATTACCAGTTCTGTGGTAGAGGGTTTGCTTAGCATGCCCAAGGACCTGGTTTCAATCCTCAGAACAAACACACTCCACCAAAAGATAATTATATATGTGTTAAAGTATAGATTAGGAAATTGTCTTCCCTATTTTTGCATTATGTGCAATTTAATACTGTATGTGTTGATAATGTGTCTTTCCATGTCCATTAGAAATATAAATAGCATTTTAAATCTTGTCTTTCTGTTTTTTTTTTGTTGTTGTTGTTTGTTTGTTTGTTTGTTTTTACTGGAGACTGAACTCAGGGGCATTTTACCACTGAGGTACATCCTCACATCTTCACCCCTTTTAATTTATTTATTTTTATTTTGAGACAGAGTCTTACTTAGTTGCTTAGGCTGGTCTTGAACTTGAGATCCTCTTGTTTAGCTTCCCAAATCACTGGGATTCTGGGCATGTGCCACCTTGAATATTCGATATCACCCCCTTATTACCACCATAATTCAATGAACAGTACATACAAAAATTATGTGAAAATATAAATATATTGAACCTCAATGTCACCACAAAAAATTCAGAAACAATATAATATATATTTCAATGTAATTTCCAGCTTCCTTTTGTAAAGTCATCTTGACTTCTCCAACTTTCACAAGAATTTATATAATAATTACTTGAAAATTTGTAGGGTTAAAAGTATAGCTTTAAGAGAAGGAAGCCATCTGTATTTCAAACTTATTGGGTCCAAAATACTTTACCATACTTACTACATTCCTTAAATCAGGTAATTAATAAAAGTCACAGATATTTTATGCAGGGCTACAGTCCTCCTGTCACCTCTCCAAATACATGAGTCAATTACATTGTTATAGATTTGTGTTGTGGAAAATTATTATATTAATGACAGTCATATATTTATTGACTTTATGTCCAAATGGAAAAAAGGAGGGCTATTATACATATTAAAACGTGGCAGAAGAAATGATACAGCTTGACCATTCTCTTTTAAAGCCATTCTTATTTTATTTACATTATGTCCTTACTATCTAAGTAAAGCACTCATAGACTGTATCTGCCACGAAAATGTCAATTTAACCTTCAGGCTTCACAAATTTTATTCATATTAAACTACGTCTCGTAAGTACTGAATGTCACTGGATCTAAATGCATGCTCTAGATTTTTAGTTATAATCATCCTGCAGTTTGAACAAAATAACATTATAGTGTTTATATTTTCTACATCTAGGACATAAATAAACTTTATTTCTTAGATGGATTGCTGAAAAATAGCCATGTTCAATAAACACTAGTTTGAGTCTGTAAAAAAAAAAAGAAAGAAAAAAAAGTGTGATTGGAATGAAAGCAGGGTAGGGAAAGATCAAAATGAAAGTTCACATTAAATGATGCCTCTTTTCATTCAAGTAAATGTCAGATATCAGTTTCAGAACAATGTCTTGATTTTTAAGAAGTGAGCCATGGATATAATGGGGAACATGATGAATATAAAGATTAGAGAATTTGGAAAATTAATAAAATGGTTCATTGCAGAAAGAAGGTGATTGCTTTTTGCACACAGGACACAGGGTCATTTTCATAGGCTGCCTTGGGAAATATAGCCAATTAAGTGACATTTTACTGTACAATATTAAAAAAAAACACTTTTTATAGGCCAGTTTTCTTTTAGCTAAAGTCAAGTGAAATACAGAAATAGTTCTACCAAAAAATTTTTTTTTCAGCAAATTCTTTTATTCTACTTTTGTTACAGTCACCCAAAGAGTTTTATTGATCTGGACTCCAGGAGCAATTTGATGGTTCCTGATCAGAAAAGCAAAACTGAAACAATTGAACAGTTTAAAAAAAATGTACTTAAATTCACTTCATTTCCAGCCCACAGCCAGGTGTTCTGGAGGTAATCTCTGTTAAAATCCATTTGTGTTAGTAAATTGCACAGAGTACAGATAGAGAACTAATCTTAGATGCTTTGATTTAATTAGTGAAACCTCCAGAAATATGTTACATCATTTATAATATTCAGGAATTCACTGATATTTAAGATAATTTTAATGGTGAAAGCTTACCACCAAAAGAAACAAACAACCTAATCAATAAATAGACAAATGAACTGAATAGTCACTTCTCTCAAAAGAGGTTTGGTCAATAATTATACCAAAAAAAAAAATCAACACTTTAGCCTCAGGGAAATGCAAATCAAACCACTATCAGTTTCCATCTCACCCTAGTCAGAATAGTAGTAATCAAGATCCAAAAAAAAGAAAAGAAATGAGATAACAATTAATGCTAGCTAGAGATGATGCAGTGGGAAAAGGAGTACTTTCATACTATGGTGACAATGTATACTAGTATAACCACAACATAAATCAGTATGAAGCTTTCTCAATACAAAATACTTAAATAAAAATAGAACTATCATATGATCCCGCTATGCCACTCCTGGGTATATACCCAAGTGAATTAAAGACTACATACAACAGAGATGTTTGCATATCCATGTTTATGACAGCATAATTCAGAATAGCCAAATTATGGAATTACCCTAGGTGCCTTAACAATGGATGAATCGATAAAGAACATGTGGCATATATATAGAATGGAGAATTATTTAGCCACAAAGAAAAAAAAATCATGTCATTTTCAGGAAAATAGATGAAACTGAAGATCATCATGTTAAGTCAAGGCACAAAAAAACAAGTATCACATGTTTTCTCACTTATGTGAAATATCAGGGATGGGGGAGGTGACATGAAAGTAGAAGGGGGGGTATCACGGGAGAGGACCAAAGTTGGGGACCAAAGGGAGGGTACAAGATGAAAATGAAGGGTAGATATAATTCAGTTATGCTCTATACATGTAAAAATATGCCACAAAAATCCCATTATTCTGCATAAATTAAAATGCAGCAATAAAAGTATTTCAATTTATGTCTTATTTTAATTATTATAAATAATAAGCATGTTCTTCCTTATTATTTTAAGCAAATAACAGCAAAACAAAGCAAACTTGAATGATGACATGTACTTAATCACAGAGTATCCCAGGAAACAGGGTAAGTTTATAAATAAAATTTCCAGAGTAATGATATTTTACTAGGAGATATTGTACCTCTGGGGTAGACTCAACTTAAAAATATGTAAAGATGTCATTACTTTAACCTTCAGTTTAATTTAATATAAAATTTGATATAATTTTAAAGGAAGTAAGGTAATTTTCTATTAGTTACTGTTAAGGAATACAGATCTACATAAACCCAAATGTATACAATAGTTCCTTAGTAATACCATCTGCACACTAGAATTACAATTCAAATGATTAAATAGTAATAGTAAGATATTCATCAGAACACATCAAAATTTGGAAGTGTGGCTCTATTGAAAATGATTAATACAGAGGCAAAAAAACAAAACCCTGCATTGTGTATGTTTTTTTTTCTTTTCTTTTTCTACTCTGACTTCATCAACATAAGGTGTGATAAAGCCCTCTATAGACAAAAGGGAACAAGTGTTAAGCAGATCATCAAGTTTTTCTCATACCAAGGATACTAACAGCAGGATTATAGAAGAAAGTTTGTAAATCAATAAACTGATCCTGCACCTCCTTCAAACTTAAGTGTTGGAAAAGAGAGAATCATTCAAAATGAGATTATTTATACTTCCCACTGAAGAGATGGCCTAACATTGATTTTTTTTAAGCTAGCTAGTCCCAGAAAGTAGGGCAGGGTTTGAAGTTATTTTTAATAATACCCTGTCTATCATGCATTTGAAATAAACAGTACTAAAATATACTTGAGTGATTTGAACAGTGCTGACATGTCTCATGCTTTTGACGTTAAATCATGACTATTATTTTTTAACCTTTGAATTTTAAACCTGTAAGAGAAACACTTTGTATTTACGTAGTGTATTCAATTTAAGGATCAAGAAACAGATCATAAATTGACTTCCTAACTATAGGCTGTGTCCTTTACTTAAGGCTTCAACATTGTATTCCTCTTTAGTTTAAAGACCAAAACAAAAACAACAAAAATGTAATTTTTCCCAATATTAGAATAAACTCAGTCACCTCTGTTGAGCTATTTGGAAGCTATTCAATCATATAAATTAACACTAACAGCTTAGAATTGCTCTTGAGCATTTTAACTGTGAGAACATATCAAAGTCTCTTGCTTATATAAAATTGAAAGAGAGTAGAAGAGTAGAAGAAAGAAGGAAAGGAGAAATAAGTGAAAAAATAAGTAAGTAGTGTCTTCTATGGAAAAAGTGAATAAGAAAGACTTCATAAAAATCAAAGTTCTGTGAGGTTTAATTAACTGCTTTATTTTGAAAATAATGAAGGACCATTTTTCTTGTTAAATGTATACTCAATTTTGGATTAGAAATATGTAATATTTCTTATTGTAACACCGCAATCTTATCTATATTCATGTTAAATCCTATGTGAACAAGAAATTCCAATACACCACTGTTTCTGAAACTAAAATACAATCTAGAGTTTTGAATTAATCAGAAACAAAAATCAGATATCATCTCTTAGATTTAACCACATGGTTGTTATTTTAAGAATATTGATGCAGTAAAAAAGACTTAGACATTCTCTGGAGGCAAAGCTTGGCTTAACTGTGCTATTGGTATGTATATTAAAATTTTATTCATTTGAAAAATGAATATTTGATAAAATGTGTATATCATTTACTTATCTAGATAATTATAACAATAAAAGCAAACCTTTTGATGTCTTCTAGAAGTAAATTACATATGTACATGTATGTGTATGTAGATAAATACATAAATGTAGGTGCATGTGTATGAAAATGAATTAGTTTGCTTTTCTCACAGATACAATATGTATATACACAAACAAAAATATTATTCAATACTATGTGAGTTTATAACTGAAATTGACTGTGTTTCATGGCAATCAGTGCCTTAATATTTTCATTTATCATTCATACCTAATAATTGTATAAATCTTCTACAGAATGTAAACAAAGATTAATAATGCATTTCAGAGTTAATTAGTATTTGAAATTTTCTACATACATCTAGACAGAAAACATTAGCAAAAAAAAAGCTGAAAAAGAAGCATTTTAAAATAGACTATTTTACATAATTTTATTTCAGATAGGCACAAAAATCATCAATTCTTTTTAATCTACTTAGTTTCTAACATGGTTAAGAATACATTTAGAAAAACTAAAGGAGGTTGATATATATTGATCAAATATTCATTACACTTAGTTATAAATTATATTTGAAAATAATAAGGTCAGAAACTATAATGAATGTTTACCATAATGCCTGAGAATTTATAAGAAATCTTTCAATTTAGGTGATGTTAGAATTGATTGAATACTAAATATAAATTTCAGATTATTTGGAAAGTTTCTTTTTCAATGTGAGCTACATAATCCTGATAATTTGTCCAAATATCATACAAAGAAATTCATTTTTGAGGATCTTAAACTACTTTTATATATAATTCAGATATCTTAAATGGAAAATGAGTGGTGACTCAGTTTTTTTTTTTTTTTTTTCACCGTGAGGTTACTTATAGTCATCAGAACTGAAGTACGAAATAGTTCATTACTGCCTGGCTGGTATGCTACAACAAAGGTTTCCCTTATTCGTTTTTTTCACTTTCTATCTGCAATTCAAGTTGCCTTTGGTCAACTGTATTCCAAAAACATGAAGTGGAAAATTCCAGAAATAAATAATTCATAAGTTTTAAATCTCTGCCATTTGACCTGTCAAGATCTAAATCTTCCCTTTGCCTGGCTTCTCCACACTGTAGATGATACCTGCCTACTTGTCACTTATTGTCCATTTGGGAAATCAAATCAACTATAACAGCATCACAAGGCTTATGTTCAGGCAACACTTCTTTTACTACTAATGACAACAAAGCACAAAAATAACAATGTTAGTGATTTGGATATACCAAATAGAAGGTGTCAAGTTCTTCCTTTAACATTTGGACTTAATAACAAAACAAAATTATTGATTCTGAGTTTGCTGTGATCTATAGTAAGGGAATATCTTCTATATGTGTAATTGCCAGGAAGGAAAAAATGTGCTGGCTTTGCTGTCTCATTTTCAGCTGCAAAATTTATAGTCACCAGTGCATGTTAAGTGTTTAGGTAAAATAGAAAAAGCATTAAATTTGGGGATAGAAGACATGGACAGATATGTGTTCTGATAGCTGGCTACATGTTGCACACAAAGCATTGATTCTATACAAAGATGTAAGCATGGAATACCCTGAAAAGAGTGACACCAAGCCATTTACCACTAGTAAGAGACAAGTCCAAATATGTAGGAGTAAACATTGTGTTTATGGGGCTTGCTGCTGTCAAGCAGTTTTAAACATCCACTGGAAGTTTCAGAACATGTCCCATGTAGATAAAGGGGGCAGGGTGGATACTGTATTTGCAAAGGTCTTTCTCTCAATCCCTTGTTTACTACCTGCTTTACAATTACTGTTGATAAGTGAGGTAAATAAAAGCAAAAGGTATGAATTTATTTTTACCTATAAGCCAATTTGGAGCCTTTGAGTCCTGTAGAACTTCATTCTCATTATTGTACATGTCAAAATAGTCAATCCTGTACATTCAGTAGATGTGGGTAGTTATTCATTTAATCTCAGAAGATCCAACTAACTCCTAGTTTATCTATATATAACTTTGTCCCTGAAATAGAATAGAAACAAAGCAATATAACCTAGACCAAAAATACATAAAATCAATGATGATTTTTTTTTGCTTGGGAAATTTTTATTAATTTTATAAATTTGGGTTTAAAACCCAAACACAATGTTATTTTACTGGGTTGTGGAACTCCTACCTGCAATGTTTTGTTACTCTATTATTTCTGTATTCCTCTCCCTCTTTCTCAGTCTCCCCCTTTCTCTGTCACATAGTATGTGTTGAAAACCCCTACTGGACATGAAATTCATGATTAAGGGTTAGTTTTACAGTGTGTAGACAGCCATAGGTCTTTTGATAATCACTGTACAACAGGTTATTTTATTGGCTTATACTGACCCTAACATAATTTAAATAGAGTCAACAGTGATTCCCATTCACACTTTTAAACATCTGTGCATGCTCATCTGTTCTTAAATATTGTTCTTTTTTTTTTTTTTAAAGCCAGTTCTGGATTCATGTCAATGCTTTCAGTCTGTTCTCATATTTTATTTTATAGCTTCTATTTCATGCTGAATAGACAACTAAGACTTCCTAAGCTAATTTTAAATAGCCTAAATAATTTTTAAATGTTTTTTGGGGATAGGCCTATCGAGGATTAAACTCAGGGGCACTGAACCACTGAGCCACATCCTCAGCCATTTTTTGTTTATTATTTAGAGACAGGGTCTCACTGAATTGCTTAGCACCTCACTTTTACTAAGGCTGGCTTTGAACTCGCAATTTTCCTGCCCCAGCCTCCAAGCGGCTAGGATTACAAGCATGCACCACCACACCCGGCTCTAAATAAATATTTTTATCTCTAAAATTTAAAATTAAAACTTTGGATCACAGGCAATTCTAAAATAAGTTTGCCCAGGTAACCAAATCACTCATGTCTACTAATGAGTTTCCAATATCTAAATATTCGATATTAAAGACTTAAATTAAATTTATATTTACCAAAACAGTGAAATTCTAGACTTGCATAGCTATTGGTTTACTAGATTTGTGACTCCAAATATTATAACAAGAAAAAGCTGAGATTATAGTTTTGTCTATTGTCATAATTAAATGACAGGATAATAAACTCATCTTAATTACATAGATAGAAAACCCTTAGAAAATAATATCAGATTTAATAAAATTAGTTGATAAAGCATATTCTTAGGGAAAAATAGCTCTCATTCATTCATTGATTTGATATATGCATTTTTAGTACACAAAGGACAGGTATAATATACTTATGTCCTGTTTCAGGAACACTGTTCATTCAATAAAACCTCAGCAAACATTACTATCATGCAAGCACTTTCTTCAACATGCACAATTTAAATATGGAAGGGTTTGTTTTATCTGGACTATAACTCATTGTTTAAAGTCATTCTTTCAAAATACATGTCAGAAATTATAATTATATGTTACAGTTTATAATAACTATTATTTCATAAATTTATGTTTTTATAATAATATAATTTCATATTATAATACTGGGAAATTATGTGTTATAATAAATTTGGAACAGAAAACTCTTGTGACAAAGACTCTGGTGGGCATCAAATAAACACTTGTTTACATTCTACCTATGTATTGTAGCCCTCTTCCATTTTTTCATGTGGTAGACAAACTAAGGCCTCCAAAGAACCTAACAAAATTAAATCTTGGGCTGGGGTTGTGGCTCAGTGGTAAAGCACTCTCCTAGCACATGTGAGGCACTGGGTTCTATCCTCAATACCACATAAAATAAAATAAAATAAAGCCATTGTGTCCATTTGCAACTAATATATATATATATATATATATATATATATATATATATATATATATATATATACACACACACACACACACACACATATATTTTTTAATTAAACCTAGAAGTCAGTAAAATTCCATAAACATTCATGAAGAATTAAAGCAATACCTAGGAAGCTTCCCATTAAGAAGAATCCAAAATGATGTTAATATCTGCACAGGTAATGTCAGACTCTTAAGCAAATGATGATTGTCATATAGAAACCTATCTGGAATAAGCAATTATTCTTTTAAAAGAGGCTTTAATTGCTAGTGAAAAGGAACATTACAATGAAAGCACACTATAGAATCATCTAACTTGTGAATTCAAGAGAATCAACTAAACATTGACAAACCACATGAAACATTAATATAACTCATGAAACCATTAACTCCATGAGGGGAACAACTTTTTAATGATTTTGATGAGCTCAGAGCAATTTTATGTTATTTTATAATGTGTATCTCAAGTCTACATGCCATTATATTTTTCAAACTTATATTTGATAAGTTAATAAATAAAATTAAGAAATTGAGTTTTTGTGAATTTTCTGTGACAAATGGCCATCATTATTTTTAGTGCTCGATGTGTATCAGTTTTTGTGTAGGAATATTTAAAATATTGAAATGAGGTAACTTGTATGTGCTCTATACTGTTAGATAACCTGAATTTTTCATATGGAATTTTAATAACAATACATAAAAAACAACAAATATTCGAACAGGAGCAACAACTACAATCACCAACAACAAAAAGTAAGTAAAGCATAGCCAATTAACAAAAGAAATAAAATTGCACCTATTTTAAAGAGTTATTGTCCACACATTAAGAGACTAACATTATAAATGCATACAACATGTATGTATACATTAAAATTCAAGTTCCAAAATCACTCTTTTCCTCCCATGGTTTAAGGAATTGGAATGTTCATTGTGTTCTTTCTTCCTCCCTCCTCCTCCCCAACTCCTTTTCTTCCTTTTTTTTTGTTCCATTAAGTCTGAATAGTGTTTATCAAAAGTTTAAGAATTTGTGAGATTTGAAAACTCTGTGATATTCATAGGTCTTTAGAGTGCTTATTTACACATGGACAATGTAATGTGCTATTCAACAATGACTCCATTATGTGGGAAAGGCCCCAACTAAAGACAATTTTGGTTCAAGGAAACAAAAGGAACAAGTAGGTGACAAAGGCATGATTCTAAGCTACTGTGTATCTAGATTTCAGATAGGACTAAGGGATAAGTTTAAAGTTATTTCTTTGAATAGATTTTGACCAACAGTGTGGTCATAAACAACCCAGGCCGAATGCATGCCAGGTGAGCAAGCTACCATTTGAGCCAAATCCCCAGCCCTCAGTTGAAATTCTTTTAAGACAGCAGTTCTCAAACATTTCCAATTCAGAACCCATTTGTATTTTTAAAGAAAAAACAATTACAAATATGTATTTTTTGTGCTATATATATTTATTGTATAAAATATTTAGGAGAAAATTTTACATATTATTTAAATTTTATTTTATTAACTAATTTAAAAATTCCAATCAAATAATTACCTGTTAACACAATGACACATTTTTAAAAAATGTTTTCTAAAAAAACAGAAAAACAATATCAAATATATTAATTTTCCACATATTTTAAAAACATTAGTTGCTTTAGTAGAATTTAGCCAAAGTTTTATATCTACTTCAGCATTAGATCTGTTATAAAATATTGTTTTAGTTGGAATATAATACAGAAATTTGGGAAGCGGATGAGCTAGTTAATAGCTTTAAAATAAATACAAATATTTATTTAGATACAAGGTAAAACCAAAGAAGTAGAATCTGAAAAATACCACTGAAGTTGTCATATCTGTTATAATGAAATGAATATATCTATCTTGCTCTATAAATGGATTTATTACTACTTTTAACACTTTCATTGGTAATTTTGGAAAATACTGTTCCATAAAGTTATACAGTTATTCCAAAAGTCAATACCATTTCTTTAAAAAATCACTATTGGATCTGAAAGAAATTAATCAAAAATAAAATGGTTATTTTATAAAGATATTTTTAAGAAATTCCTTCAATATTGAGAATTCATCAGCCCACACTTTTTAAAATACTAAAATTTGGTTAAAAGATATATTTTGTCTATAACAATAAGTACTGACAGTTGTTTTCCTTGAAGAAAGTGACTCACTTTATATTTTCAAGAAAGTATTTATAAACTTTTAATATGATTTACCATTATTTGTCTTTCATTCATCCTTTCAGTAGAATTCATCTTCCCTAGAGTGGGAGGGAGACAAGTTTCTTACTCAGGTTTCAACTTGAACATTAAGACATACACTTTCCTCATAGACAAGGAATAAATCTACAATGTGGACTTCCAAATTCTTCACACAAAAAAATTGAAAAGATGTACTGTATTCAAAGCCAAGACAGAAATGAAACACTAGTATGTTGCTTCCATGGGTTTTTTCACTTCTCATTTGAAAAGATACAACACAATTTGGATTTTAAAGAGAATACCAGATCTATATTTAATAAGAGAACTCTGAAGTGTTGATTTAATATTCTCTAAGCCCACTGAGTCTTGTACAGCTGTAGGTTAAGAAATATATATATTTTTAACTATAAAAATATATTGAAACTGATATTCTAAAATAACAGTTCTAGACAAATGAAAGCTCTCAAAAAGTTCTTAAAGTATTTTAGGACAAGAAAGTTATATTTTTGTGTTTTTTGTACAAGTAGTTGGAAAACTTTGGGATACCAAAATAGATTTATTTGAAATAATGAATTTAAAGAGATAACAGTGGCTATAATTTAATTACATAGTAAAAACTGAAAGGCAATTGAATTGATCCCTGGAAATTATTTATCATAATCAATTGACTCTCTATTTAGATTTTTTCAGGATGTTCTAGGAGACATAACAGTGTGCATAAGAAATAAAAGTAAATAATTCCATGTTCTCCATAAGTTGTAAGAACAATTGTGCCATTCACTATGCAGCCTTTAGAGATCTGCATTCTACAATTATGAGAGAATAAAAGTGACTGTACCCACAAAAAGTGACCCCAGGCAACAACCAAAGTGCATGAAGACAGCACACAGGGTTCAGGTGCATTTGTATTTACTGCAGCACTATTCATAGAAGCCGAGGTATGGAATCAGTCTAAGTGCCTGTAAGCAAATTCTTGGACAAAAAAAGCATGATTATATACATAATGAAACATTATTTAGCTATAAAGAATAAAGACAGCCCCCAACTAAAAAAAATAAATATTAAAAAGTTCTCTCTCTCTTTAAAAAAAAGAATAAAGTCATATCTTTTGAAGAAAAATGAATGTAACAGTTATCACTTGAGAAAAATTAAACATAGAAACAACATAAGTGTGGCATGTTTTCTCTTATATATGGAAGATTTTAAAAATATGTGAAAATAGAAGTGGGACTAGGGAAGGAGAAGAGGGAGGGGAACAAGGCAGAGAGAGGAGGGCAAGAGAGAAGAGTGCATACAGTCAATGCACAATATATAAACGTATAGGAATTTGAAAGTGAAACACATTCTTTTGTACAATTATTATGACTGAATAATTAAAAATGATGTTTATCATTATGAAAATGCATTTGTCTTTGTGGGTTCCTGATTGAATTCCATTTCATATTTTGAGAACTGATTGTTTATAGAATAATTTATGTTCTGAGGACATTATCTTAATTTATTTTGTAGGAATTAGCTCACTTTGTAAGCCTCTTTTTCCCTTCAATGATACACCCATCTGTGAATGAGTATATCTAAAGAAAAAGATAAGTATTCAAAACAGTTTCAAACTTAGGGAGTCAACAAGCATAATATTTTCTGTGTTGGTGCCAAGTCATTAGGTTTCTGTTTCATATTTCAAATAAATAGTAAAATTGTACATTAGACATTTCAAGTTTGATACATTTTAAATAACATACTCCTCATCTTTTTTTATTATTATTATGAAATGAATGAGTTTATTCAATTCACTGTAAAAAAACCTAAAAACTAAGTATAGAGAAAAACATTAAACTTACCTGAAGATAAGCTCAACATACATTAACTGTAAATTATCTTATTTTGTAAATTGTTTCAATATTATTAGATTCTATTTTTATTTATATATAAAGAATAATATTATTAGTTTTAAAATGCTGTAGCAGTCTGGGTATACCTATGCCAAATTCTATTTACATGTATATAAATATATATATATATATATATATATATATATATATATATATATATATATATATATATATTTTTTTTTTTTTTTTTCTCTTGGATTTGCATTTAATGAATGACATATTATGTATGCCACATTCCATTGTTAAATTGATCTAACATACTTTTTTTCTATTCCAATATAACATTATTTTACTTTTTGTAAGGCCATGGTATTTTTAAGCATGTGGTAATGCAATAATTCTGCATTTTTTCAAATTTATTTGGTTTCTAATGAATTTTTTCGCTTATATTAAAACTTTTGAATACTTCATATAATTAAATATGTATTAGGTTTATGATAATATAATAGAGTCAAAAAAGGATTAAAAATATTCACAGTATTATTTTGACGTGAACATAATCATATTATTATTATTTTTCATTTTGATCAGTACTACATATTTGCATTAGGTTTAACTTCTTGGAAAACATTATTATTTAGGACATATTAGTGTGTAGACAATCTATTCCACTTTAGTTTCAACCTTGTTCTAAACACACATATCTATCTGGTGACTGATTGTATAAATGAAAGTTTTGACTCTTGTAATTTTACATCATAAGACAGTTGTGTTAGTGCTTACAATACTGTGTATGCTATAATCATATTTTTTGCTATATGTATAATTTCCAAGTAGACAATCATACCATTTCTGAGATAAAACAACTAGCTAATAACAATCAATCCTATTCATTGTTCTTCCAGGACATCGATGAATAACTGCAATGAGAATTACCTTCTTCTATTCAACAGTAGGCTGCTGCTAGTAATTTGTCATTAAGCATGATTCTGTTTAAGACATTGATTTAGTCATTATTACATTCAAGATTCTCTTATCTCAAATTCGGATAGCTTACTTTTCTCTGAAATAATCCACTACTTTTTGCTCAAATGTATCATGTCAGTAATTTTCTTTGTATGTGTGTGCGTGTGGTTGTAGATGGACAGAATGCCTTTATTTACTTTTATGTGCTGCTAATGATTGAACCCAGTACCTCACACATGCCAGGCAAGCGGTCTGCCACTGAGCTACAATCTCAGCCCTCATGTCAGTAATATCCTGATAAAGTGAGGTCATAACATTGTGTTTCTCAAAGGAATGCATGTCCCAGGCTTAGGTTTAACTTCTAGTATCACACTGCATTTTCTTATTAAATCATAAATGTTGGGCATGTTTAGATTCTGCCTACTGAATTTCCCTTTTGACTCTTAATGCTCAGACATGAACTGCCAAGATGGGAAATCCCTACAACTACTGCCATACTTTCTAATTCTATGAATTGATGAAATAAATGACAAAAAAATGCAATCCATTGAAACATGGATTGGGGGAATGTTTCTCCCTGTGCTTCTACCTGTCAGTTTAATTAAGGGTTCTATAAATTTCACTGTCCCCCATCTCTGCTGTGCATTGCTTACCTTGGATATTCTCATTTCTGAATAAGTTGATTCAAAGGGACTTCAGCCACTATCCATTAGGTGATAGTATTTAATAATTTTCAAGGAAGAATTTAGAGTGATTGAAAATCAACTTCCATTGTAACACAATGACCACTCAAATTTTTGATGAGTTAGTTCTGATCCTATTTTTTTTAGCAGAAAGAAACTGAGGTATAAACTGTGACACTTTTCCTGTATTTCAGTTGAATTCCATGTCCTGAAATTTGTATGCCATCAAGTTGAATGCAGATCATTTATTTTTTTTCCTTGAGCTCTGTAGTAAATTGTTTACAAAACTACCTCCATTTCCCACTCTTTCTAAGTGTGTCCTTTGCAATTTAATTTTACAGTGGTTTCCACTAATAAAAGTAGTCTCGTCCATCCTTTGAATCTAAACTGGATTTATGATTCATTTTAGTTTATATAATATGAAGTAGCAGGGTTCCAGTTCCTAACCATAGTCCCCAGATATCAGTGCTCCAACTCTCCCTATGTGCTTCTTCCACTATCATTGAAAAAAATTCTGGAGGAGACCTCAGATTTCCAAGCATGTCCTTTCTAAATCAGCATTCAGCAGAGCAGCCTTCAGGAAACTACAGACACAAAGGAGAGAGCAGAATTGAAATCTGAAAGAAACAATCATGCAACTTACCATTGTAATAAAGAGACATCGGTATTTTTTTCTTTTTAATGCACAGTGTCTACTTTTAATCTCAACCCTCCCTCTTCCTCTTCTGTAAAAATCTAACAAATATGAGATTGTCTGTGTGCTCTCTCCTGTGTGCTGGCAGGGCTTCAAGTGTTATAAGCCTGTGCCTATGCCTGATGTCCCACCAATTACCACTCCCTGACCACCCTAAAGACCCCAAGCAAGTCTCCTTTTTATACACACTTGTTAGAGTCTGTAAACAAGTCTGGATGGTGCCTGGCAAAATGCCATAGGGAGTGGTTTGTGAAGTGAGGCCAGTGAGCCATTAAGTGTGGAGATTCCTTATTGGTTGACTGCTGTATATAGTTTATGTTAATTAAGATAAGAGATGTGTAATTTATATATACCCCTCTGGTCCTACAATAAACGGCTCCCACTTCTGCTGTATCAATGTACACAAGTTGATCGTCACCCCCCCCCCCCGGTTATTTTGCTGCAGCCGGACTGCGGCACACACTCATAGCATTTTTAGATAAGCTTTGGAATCCTTCTCTGACAAGCTTTTCTACAGACAATCTCACTGTAGAAGTATTAACACTTTTAATATCTTCTTGATGTCTGTGCTGCATCTTGGAAGGGGTCTAGAGTCTACGGTGAGAGCCTCACAGTGCATCTTATCATGGTGGAAAAGTGGAAGCACAAGCAGATTGAACACAGGGCCTGTACATGCTTTGAAAGTGCTCTACCACTTATCTACATCCCCAGTCCTTCTTTGTTTTCAGTTTTGAGACAGGGTCTTGCTAAAATGCCCAGACTCACCTTGAACTTGTGATCCTTCTGCCTCATCCTCCTGAGTACCTGGGATTACAAATATGTGCCACTGGGCTAGTGGTCTCAGAGCTATTTTAATCTTTGTTAATGATCTACTTGATACTGCCACAATTATAATCAAATTTCAACACGATTTTCAGTAGGGATAAATCACGCTTAAACTATAGCATTTTTTAAATAGCATAGCCTGATGCAACATAAATAAGACTTGTTTTAAACCACCACATTTTATGGATATCATGAATTATATTTAGGAAAGATCCTACCAGAAGCTTATAAAATGTTTATTTTTTGTTTGTATTCTATGATATATTTTATATGAATAAAAGTGCAGTTTTCAGTGCCTTTTAAACTTTTTAAAAATATTTTCTTTAGTTGTAGATGGATACAATATACTTATCCATTTTTATGTGGTGCTGAGGATCAAACCCAGTGCCTCACATGCAAGGGCAAGTGCTCTACCACTGAGCTACAGTCCCAGCCCTCTTTTAAACATTTTTAATGACAAGAGGAGCATTTCATCAGTGACTATCGGCAAGAGGTCATAATTAATCTTTTTTTTAAAAAATATGAGAAATGGAATTATCTACTGCTTCAACAGATATCTATTATCACAAAATTAGCAGTTCAAAAAATGTATTTAAACTATCTCACAGTGCTTCTGAAGCAGGATTCAGGATTGTTTTTTGTGGGTCTTTTGCTTAGAATCCAACAAGGTTTTTATCAAGATTTAGGCTACGATTGGAGTGCTTTGTCACCCATGGATGGACAGGGGAGGGATCTACTTTTAAGATAACTTAAATTATTGAAATACTTTTTTGTATCCTAGGATGGAGGGCCTTACACTTGGATTGGTGTGTCTTATTCCTTCAAGATGCAAATATGATTTTTTTATTTCTCCTATCATTTCTTTTTTTTTTTTATTTATATATGACTGTGGAATGCATTATAATTCTAATTACACATATAGAGCACAATTTTTCATATCTCTGGTTGTATACAGAGTATATTCACACCAATTCATGTCTTCAAACGTATATTTTGGATAATAATGATCATCACGTTCCACCATCATTAATAACCCTATGCCCCCTCCCTTGCTCTCCAACCTCTCTACCCTGTCTAGAGTTCATCTATTCCTCCAATGTTTCCACTCCCTATCCCACTACGAATCAGCCTCCTCATATTAAAGAATATATTTGGCTTTTTTTGGAGGGGGGTATTGGCTAACTTCACTTAGCATTATCTTCTCTAACTCCATCTGCCGAAGTCTGTCTGCAGCAAAATAACCGGGGGGTGATGAACAACTTGTGTACATTGATACAGCAGGAGTGGAAGCCGTTTATTGTAGGACAACAGAGGTATTTATAAATTTTGCACAGCTTATCTTAATTAGCATAAACTAGATACATCAGTCAAACAATAAGGAATCTCCACACTTAATGGCTCCCTGGCGTTACTGCACAAACCACTCCCTCTGGCATTTTGCCAGGCACCATCCAGACTTGTTTACAGACTCTAACATCCATCCATTTATCTGCAAATGCCATGATTTCTTTATTGCTGAGTAATATTTCATTGTGTATATATGCCACATTTTTTTAATCCGTTTCATAATATGGCTATTGTTAATTGTGCTGCTATGAACATTGATGTGTCTGTGCCCCTGTAGTATGTTCTTTTTAAGTCCTTTGGGTATGGACTGAGGAGAGGGATAGCTGGGTCCAATGGTGGTTCCATTCCCAATTTTCCAAGAAATCTCCATACAGCTTTCCATATTGGCTGCACCAATTTACAGTCCCACCAGCAGTGTATAAGTATAGTTTTTCCCCACATCCTTGACAACACTTATTGTTGTTTTTATGGCATAATGGCTTCCATTCTGACTAGAATGAGATGAAATCTTAGAGTGGTTTTGATTTGTATTTTTCTAATTGCTAGTGATGGTGAACAATTTCATTCCTCATAGAAATAGAAAACTTAATCATAAAATTCTTCTGGAAAACTAAGAGACCCATAATCACTAAAGCAATCCTTAGCAGAAAGACTGAAGCAGGTGGCATCACTCTACCAGATAACAAACTATACTACAGAGAAATAGTAACAAAAACAGCATGATATTGGCACCAAACAGACTCACAGACCAATGGTACAGAGGACACAGAGACTAACCCACAAAACTACAATTATATTAGACAAAGGTGCCAAGAACATGCATTGGAGAAAAGATAGCCTCTTCCACAAATGGTGCTGGGAAAACTGAAATCCATATGCAACAAAATGAAATTAATTCCCCATCTCTCACCATGTAGAAAACTCAACTCAAAATGGATAAAGAACTTAGGAATACAACCAGACACTCTGCGTCTAATAGAAGAAAAAGTAGGCCCTAATCTCCATCTTGTAGGATTAGACCCCAATCAAGAATCAATAAATGGGATGGACTCAAACTAAAAAGTTTCTTCTCAGCAAAAGAAACAATCTTTGAGGTGAATAGAGAGCCTACATCTTGGGAGCAAATCTTTACTCCTCACACATCAGATAGAGCACTAATCTCAAGAGTATATAAAGAACTCAAAAAGTTAACACCAAAAAAAAACCCCACAAATAACCCAATCAACAAATTGGCCAAGGACCTGAAGAAACATGTCTCTCATTTCTTTATTGATCCCTTCCTCATTTAAAAGAATATTCAAACTCCGTGTTTATGTGAGTTTCCTTACTGTTGATTTCTAATTTTCAACCATTATTCAAAAGAACTAAAATTAGCATTGTATAATAATGATACATGCCTACCAATGTTTATAACAGAGCAATCCACCATAGTCAAGTTATAGAATCAGCCCCAGTGCCCACTGAAAGACAAATGGATAAAGAGAATGTGGTATGTATGTACAATGGGGTTTTACTCAGCCATTAATGAAAATGAAGTTACACATTTACTGGTAAATGGATAGAACTGGAGAACATTTTGCCAAGTGAAAAATGCCACACTTAAAGAGTCAATTGTCAAATATTTTCTCTCAAATGCAAAGCTAGAGAGAAAAATGAAGTATTAAAAGGGGATCTCACAAAAATACAAGGCAGATCAATAAGTAGAAAGGGAAACAAATGGGAGAGAGGAAAGGAGTAAAAGGGAAAGAATTAGGGAATGAAGTTGACCAAATTATCCTAGGTTCATATATGAATATAACACAATGCATTCCAGTTTTAAATATAACTATAATTGTCAACTAAAACTAATAAATAAATAAATAAATAAATAAATAAATAAATAAATAAATAAATAAAATGAAGACCAATAGATTAAAAAAGGGGATCAGGGTGAGGGAGGAAGGAAGCAAAGTGGGTAATATTGGGATTGAAATGGAGAAGACTGTTTTATGCATTTATGTTTTAAAAAGCTCAATATTATATATAAATATAATGCACTAAAATAAAAATGTTAAAATGTAAAAAAATATTTAATGTAAATTTGATCAAAATATACATATTGAAGAAGCAAAAAAAAATATATATTTCTTTGATAAGAGATGTGAAGATGTAATTTATGCCTTTCCTTTCCACTAGAATCTTTCTTGATTCCAAACACTTTCATAATGAGATTACACATTTCCTGAGTGATTGAAAAGATGAAGAGCAAGGGAGAAGAATAAACCTAGTGGTTTGAAATAACTCACTCTCTGGAAACAGGTGTAGTTTTCTTTCATGAGGTAAAACATGTAAAAAGCATGACATGGTGACATGATGACATGGTGTCAACAAAAGAAAAAAACAGCTCAAGAAAATCAGCATGGGAGACAGGCATTTTCCCACTGCGAGATGGGAGCATGGCAAGTGACTTCAGCTCCACCAGGCTCTCTAAGGCTTTTGGACCTTGCTTCACAATCTCTCATGAACTATTCTGCATTCCTTTCATCACCCAGAAACATTCAATGCTTGTATGTCCTTTGCTCTCCTGAAGTCATGTTGCATTTCTTTCTATACAATTATTCCAATCCACAAGTACCCTTGTGGGCAGTTTCCAGAGGGGGCAAAAGGATAAGTGAACACATTTTTAAAATATTTTTTATTTTTTCTAAAAATTATGAATGAGTGGATAGATGACCAAGAGCATGATGGTGAGGAAAGAGACATGTTACATAAATATAGCCTATGTTCAAAATGAGTTTGATGATGAATAAGCAATATAGGTAATGGAAATCAACTCTTCCTGGGTAGTCTTCTTTACTTTAATAGAATTAAAACAACTTCACTCTTTTATGGATTATTGTCAAAAGTTTTGGGAATATATATTTTTCATGAGATTCTCCTATACAATTGAAGTTTTGATGTTTATCTATTTGTGCTCATACTTAAAAATACCTCATTTTATTAGGTGACTTGCTCAAAATTACATGTAAATGGGAAGGGGGGAAATCTAATCTGAAATCAGAGAACTTTTTATTTCACTGGGCTTTTCACTGCTGCAGGCAATTACATTTAGCTATGTCTGAAGTACAGTTACTTAAACAGAAATAGGGGACACAATACTTTGATTTAGAATCAAAGGAATAAATAGAGGTATGTTCTGAACACAATATAAAACACTTTATGGTTGTAGTTTTTGATTCATTTCATATGTTCTCTACTGACATTTGAATAGATGAGAATTTGTAAAGGTAATTACTTTTCTAACATCAACTTATTTTATTGGGTTATTTTACTTAACAGGTTTGCAATGCTTTTATCTCCAATAGTTCAAATTACACTGCTTTCATTATTGAATATATCAAAGTATACTTTCTTCAGTTACAAAGTACATGATTGAACACTTTTTTATAGTTATTTTATGTTTTTATAACAGAATTTGTGTAAAATAAAATCTCTAATAATTATGAAATTTACAATGACTAATCTCCATTAGATACTTGCTACTACTTTTAAAAAAGAAAGAATTTGCATAATTTATACTCATATGATTCACTTCTGTATATAATGTGATACACAGCACCAAGTTAATTAATTTTTCCTTGGTTTACTTTCCAGAGTGTGGTCAAGGTTTTAGTGAATTAATTGGACCACCATTATGTGTAATGGTCTGAAGTTACATTAATCTGCTAAGTGAATTTCCCATCAAAGCTTATGAAGAACTAATTCATCTGAACGGGAACTGGCAAAATTGATTGTATTTTCAACACAAGGGAAGAACATCATGCATGGCTTTACAACTTAAAATTAAACTTTAGAATACACACACACACACACTCAAAATTTTAAATACCAGTTAATATTTTATCAGGTGATGGGAGTTGGAGGACTGTGGTGGGTAGCGTTTGTTCACATAATTATATTAACTCAAGCGTAACAAATGTCTAAAATGTACTATTATTAATTTTAATGCATAATAAAATATAAATTACAAGTCCATGAAGAGAATATAAAAGATAATTTTAGATTCAATTTTGTAACCCTTTCAGATTCATTAATAATCCTCTGAGTGAGTAATCAAAAGCACTGAGGATGCATCCTTCACCAGAAAAATCTCTTAAATTTTCTACTTAGTTCTTAACATATTTAACAAAATTGCTTCTACACACACACACACACACACACACGTTCTTTACTTAAGATGAATAAGTTTTTTGAGATGTGGTAGTTACTGAAGATTGAACCCAGGGGGACTTAATTACTGAACCACATCCCCAGATCTTTTTTTTTTTTTAATTATTCTTTTTAGACAGAGTCTCACTATGTTGCTTAGGGCCTGGATAAAATGCTAAGGTTGGCTTTGAACTGGAATCCTTGTGCCTCTGCCCCTCAATTTGCTGAGATTACAGACCAGCAGCACTAGTCCTGGTAGAGAATGATTGTTTTTGTAAATGTTTAAATTACATACAAAATGATTTCTGATACTCTAAAAATTACCTCTCATAAGATTATGCACTGTTTAAATTTCAATGGTTATTTAAATTCTTTCAACATTTAAATCTGTGGTATATATTGAGGAAAATACAGTCAGTAGGAAATGTAGTGTTTAAGTTTGAAAGTGGGTTTATTATGAAAAGACATCTATAATAATGTCACTGGAATTCAAAGTGTACAGATATAATACAATTGTTTTTAGTCAAATAATAGGTACTTGTCTTTAGTTATGCCAAAACAAATTCAGTTGTAAAACGCTCATGATTGAAATAACTTGAAGACATTAAAAAGAAAATCTAAGATGAGAAAAAAGTTTGTCAGATTTACTATAGTCAACTTGAAATATTCTGTATTAAAAAGACCATGAATAAAGTTAAAAAATAATAAAAATAGGGAAGGTAACTGATTTTTCACACTTCACCTAATTGTATTAAAATTTCAGAAACCAAATATTATTTATTTGGACTAGAAAATCTGTTTACATTCACCTTAGAAACAAGTTGTTGGGTTTCTTCTCCTTTCTCACTGAAAAAAAAATCAACTTCAGGGAAAAATTTATTTTGTCACACATTTATTTCTCTTTTTCCTTCCTCTGCATATTATAATTTTGCAAAAACTTAATTATATATATCAAGTGTCATTGTCTTTGGTTTCGCCACTGACAGAAACTATCATACACATTTGCTTCTGTCAATGGAGATGACTAAACATTGGTGTCTATTGCTGCATCATTATCCACATGTGATAATGTTATAGACAAATTATTATCTAAAGCTGCATGGTCCTCCATACACTGTAATTTATTTAAATATTGTCTAGTTAAATCCCATTCAAACTTTTTCTAGTTAAATATGATATTATTACTTATGAGACCTTATGATTCTTGTAATTGCCTTGTTTCCTAAAAAGAACTTCTTTTTTAAAATTTTTATTAGTTATTTATGGAGCTTTATTCATTTATTTGTTTATATGTGATGCTGAGAATCAAACCCAGGGCCTCACACATGCTAGGCAAGCATGCTACCAATGAGCCACAACCTCAGCCCTAAAAAGAGCTTCTTTATATGCAACTGATCTATGGTTTATTTGCATTGGCAAAAGAATCTATGAAATCATTGACTTTGCTCCACTTTTGCTCTGTGTCTGTCATATATCTCCCTAAGAATTCTAGTGTAAAAAATAAATGTGCTTCCTAGAGGCCTATCATTTTTTTTAATTACATACCAAGTTTTTTAATTTAAATATTTTATATTTGCTCTAATTAGCTATACATGACAGTAGAATGCATTTTGACACATTATACATAAATGGATTATAAATTCTCATCTGTCTGCATGTATATAATTCAGAGTTACATAGGTCATGTAATCATATAGGTACACAAAGTAATAATGTCCAATTCATTCTACTATCATTCCTACCCCTATACCCTTCCTGCACTTTCTTCGATCTAATCCAAAATACCTTTATGCTTCCCCACCCTTATTGTAAATTAGCATTCGCGTGTCAAGAGATTCAGAGAAAATATTTGGCCTTTGGTTCTTTGGGATTTGCTTATTTCTCTTAGCATAATTATCTCTACTTTCATCCATAATTAGGCAAATACCATTATTTTTTTCTTCTTTAAAGCTGAATAATTTTCCATTATGTATCTATACAGTAATATCTTTATCCATTCATTTGTTGAAGGTCACTTAGGTTGGTTCATTGTTTAGCTATTGTGAATTAAGCTGCTACAAACATTGATGCAGTTGTGTCACCATAGTATGCTGATTTTAAGTCCTTTGGGTATAAACCTAGGAGTGGGATGACTGGGTCAAATGGTGGTTCCATTCCAAGTTTTCTAAGAAATCTCCATACAACTCTCCATATTGGTTGCTCATAGAGGCCTTTCGATCTTCCTGGAGATTATCTGATCACCTCTCAATTAATTTCTTGTTTTTGGAACACAAAAATTCTGGTAATTTTTTTGTTATTGTATTTGAGAATCTTTGCATTATGATAACCACTAATATACTCTGTTTATCCTGACTCTGGAGTTCTGACCCTTTATTGTCTGCAAAATAAACTGTAATAATACATATAACAAATAAGAAAAATTGGAAGCTTATACTGCAGAATTAATGTTCTCTTAATTAGTCCCCCTTCTATCTTCTGTTCCCCCTTTCTTATATACCCATGAAGAGTAAGAATGACTCCAACCCACATACCCAGGCCTAGACACAGGAAAATATTTATAGCAATTTAAAATTAAGTGATCTAGTATGAAAGGAATGGCAGAGTAAGAATTCAATTCTTATATTAAATCTGTATATGTAGCTGGGATGTAGTGCAGTCTTGTAATCCCAGTACCTTGGGAGGTTGAGGCAGGAGAATTTCAAGTTAAAAGCAAGCATCATCTTTTAAAAGCAACCTAGTGAGGTCCTAAGCAACTCTGAATGATCCTGTCCCAAAATAAACAAATTAAAAAGGACTGGCAATGTGGCTTATTGGCCAAGTGCTTCTTGGTTTAATACTTGGCAGCAAATGAAAACCAACAAATAAACAGAAAACAAAAGCAAAACAAGCAAACAAACAAACAAACAAAAAAACTCTAAACATGCAAAAGAAGTACCCTATAGTAATTTGGATCATACATGACAAAATAACTGACAAGCAGCAACATTTTTCAAATATGAATTTTATAGGACTGAAAAATAAATCAATGGTCTACATCAGAAATAATTACTTGAAATTACATTAACTTGAAAATCAACAAAGTAATGATGTTCAACCTGGCTTGATCACATGAAGTTATGAAATAAAAATATTATATGGTTCTTGCTTTAAAATCCAAAGTTGACTATAAATTTTAAAGGTATGGATCATCTTCTATGGTTGGAAAAAATAGCAATAAGATGTTAACTCCTTTAATATCTTAGCTATGATAGCAATATTCCTCATACAATTCTGAGCATTACTGCTCCTCATACATCGCACCTATTTGAGAAAGAGGAACAAAGATGAAGAAGTACACAATAAAACAGGCTTTTGGAGTTCAGATTTTAAGCTTCAAGCAATAGACAATTTAAAGCATAGATCTCCTTGAGAAATTTCTAAGTTTGCACAAATTCATAATAAGCCACACCAAAATGATACTGAAGAGATTCACAGAAGAATTGGCTGCTGTGGATGTAGTTGAAGATCTCTAGGAAAATGTAGCAATTTTTCTGCCTATTTACATCCCAATAGTTTGCTCTATTCTGCATTATCAAAGCTTTTACTAATTATGTCTCCTGAGAAGCTATTAGACAAACAAAAAATGTCATTCTTATTTCACCTGGTTTGATTCTTGATTGCAGGGTAGTTTTCCAACTGAATAGCTGAGCAGGTAGTGCTCTGTGTTATCAGCAGCCTCATTTAATTTATTTGAGAAGACATAACCAGTGGAGAAACACTAAAAGCAGCTCTAGCTGCTCTGCTAGACCAGCAGAGGCTCCTTGGGATTTTGGGTTTCCTATGTAGACCTCACAGTGGCAGATCACTATTATTAAGGAACCCAAGAGAGGTGGCTGCCTGATCAGGTTAAGGATTTAAATAAAAAATCAGGTTGTGCAGGCAAATGAGAAAAAGAAAAATACAAGGGAAAAGTGAGGATTTTAAAAACATACATGGAGAAATTGTTTTGAAACTCAAGACAGAGGAACATGTACTCATCGCTGTAGAGAAGGAAGATTGTGTCTCTGAAGGATATGGGGACACGGCTGCCATGCCCCACGTGACTTATAACATAAACACATATCCATGTGAAACAAGGCCAAGTGAGTGCTAGATGGTCGCTTAACCTATCAGAAATGACATCAGCTAGGCAGCTATGTGAAAAAGGAATACATAATAAGTGAATGGAATTCTTTGGGCACTTCAAGAATTATCTGTGTACACTCAACCTTTAATTTCACTATTCTGTAATGATAGAGCAAAAATTCGGGTTTACCAGAGGTATTTTGCAGAAAAACCAGAGATGAGAATTAAAATCACAAAGATAGTCATTAAAACTCACTCTACCAAGTACTAAGTCCACTATTAGCTTCATTCACTGGCCTATGCACACAATTCTATCATATTCATAATTTCACTCATTCACTGAAAGTGTTTTTATTGTCAATCAGCTAAGCAAAAATCCTTTGAAGTATTTTACTATAACTATTCTTAGATGAAATATTGGAAGTCCAATGAATGAGGCTGAGTATGTAGCTCAGTAATACAGCAATTGCCTAGTGTGTGACAGAGGATGAGTTCAATCTCCTCAATACAGGAAAAAAAAAACTTGCAAAGAATGCCAGTGTTAGTATTTGCACAGAATAAATGTGAACTCAGGTTCAGAGCTCTGACACTTAGGGTTTGTTGTTGTTGTTGTTGTTTGGGGAGGGCAGGGAATTGAATTCAGAGCCCCTTAACCACATCCCTAGCACTTTTTATATTTTATTCAGAGATAGGGTCTAGCTGATTTGCTTAGGGACTCACTAATTTTCTGAGGCTGGCTTTGAATTCACGATCTTCCTGTCTCTTGGCCATCCTAGCCACTGGGATTACAAGTTTGTCCTCCACATTTTGCAAAACCTACATTTTTAGTGACAAATAATAATATGAGACATGGTAATTATAAATAGTTGTAAACCTCTCATATTTTAACAAATCTTTACAATATCAATATGCAATCATGTTGTAATAGATATTTTATTTTAATACATGTGATGTATTAAAGTAAAAGGTTTGTAGGTTACTTAAAATTTCACAGAGATGCACATACTTCCATAAATCAGGGAAGACTGCTTTAACTTATGCTTTCTTTTATCTTCTTCCAGACTATCCTCTCACTATTCTCTTTCTTCTGATTTAGAAAAAAATATTTCTTTACTTCAGAAAAACACAATCACCAAAAATGGCCACTTTTAATGTAAATTCAAAGCAAGTACAGGTTTATTGGTTTAGAAGGAGCACAAATTATCTTTAATGTAAATATTAAAATTTCTGTTACTGTTTTGTAATAGTACTATTGATATTTGTCAGATTATGATCTAAGTCTGATAATGGTATTTTAATTTCAAAAAATAATTGTCTTGGGTGACTATTAGGAGACAAAAACAATTATCTAGAAAGAACCTAGATGTTCATAGTTTCTGGCTTAGATAGCAAATTAACCTTTCTTATATTTTTTAATTTTTCCTTTGGAAGGGGAGTATTTTCAGTTTGTTTTTTCTTAGTTGACACTATACTCAAAGATTCAAAACAAAAACTCAAAAGCTTTGCTAACCCCGATTTGGGAGGCAAAGAAAATAAGCCTTGTTCCTTAGAAACCTAAGTGACAATTTGTCACAAGGAGCTGTAGATAGGTCTATCTAGTGGCACTGCGTGCAGGCTAGCACCCTCTGTCACCTGAGCGTGTCAGCTATGAGAATGTTTAGAAGGTGCACCTTGTGATGGAACTGGAATTTCACAGGGGACACCATTAGTAGTGATTTCTCATAAGTACCTTCAGGCAGCCTCTGAGGGGTAGTCATGTCACAGAAAGACTGAGCTAGCAATTTCAGGGTTATTGTAGTGGACAAGCTGGTTGGAAACTAGAGTCAGCCCTAGAGGACGTCCCAAAGCCCTAGGGATGGTTTTTAAAGAGTGGTAGTTCCAAGGACATTATGCTAATTAGAATAACATTTTATTTAATTTTAAATTAAAATGTAGTAATTAAATTGAATATTTAAAGGCCCAACTACTTGGGACACTCAAAGGGGACAATCACTTGATCCTGTGTGTTTGTGGACAGCCTGGACAACTTATTGAGAGCCATGTTAAGTACAATGAAATAAAAATGTATTAAAGTGAATATCATTAATATCATACATAGGGCATGCAGAATGAATGTATATGTATGACTGTAATATTTGTTAAAAACAGTACTTTTAAAATATGATTTTACATCTTTTTTTTCTACTTAGAATTCTTAAGATATGGGGAAACATTAAAAAATTCAAATACAAAATATGTCAGTTTTGCACTTATTCCTCCAACCAAGGAGCCATTATCATTTTGTTTCATTGGAAAGGGATCAGATATTGTATAGAAATTTTAGCTTCCTCTTATTCCAAGATTTATGGTACTAATGTTCCTGTTCTCAAATTTGCTTAGTTCATCTAAAACAGCAAGCAATTACCTTACTGACTCTCAGGGCATTGCTCTCCTAGCTGTGGATATTTTTCTAAGGAAAGGGCAAGGTAAGTGTCAGCCTTCAACAACTTAGTATTACAACCTGGAGCTTTTTCCCCCTTAACAGAGATTAATTCATTAAATTTTTTCTTAAATTGAAAGTACATACTTGGATATGGCAGAAAATAATGGAAGTTATAGGTTAACGTTGATACATTTTCTTGGGTCATTCATTGTAATCATGATTAGTAATGTGAGGATGGAGGGGGAAAAAAAGGTACTTGCCAATTTTTTGAGTTCTGCTTATTTTATGTTCTTAATTATTTTTATGTGAACTCTAGAGGGATGCCAAAAGGCCTTGATGGAAATACCAGCCACACCATGTGAAAGGGTTTCAGTTTATTTTTTCTAGTTGCTTTAGGAGCTTGACACAAAAGTAGCTTGTGAACTGACCCCAAATGCCTGAATTTATGCAGTGGTTATAATTGACAATGTGTTTTTGAGCTTTCCATCATTTTCTATCTTATCTTTTGTGACAATGTGGAGACCTCATAAGAGATAAGAAGTGTTCTAGACTTAGGATAATAAAAAGAAGAAGGAAAAAAGAAAGTATATTGCTTGCACGTTGCTTTAAATCATTCTTTTCTATTATTTCATAAGATCTCAATAATTTTTAATCATTTCAGCTTAAATTTTTAAAAAATCCATTATTCTGATCTGTTTGCAAACAATGATTGCATCCACAGTTTGGGAAGACTAATTTTATTTTTATTTATTTTTTTAAACTCTATTGTGTTCTTTTTTTATATTTATTTTTTATGTTTTTGGTTTTCAGCAGACACAACTCTTTGTATGTGGTGCTGAGGATCGAACCCGGGCCGCACACATGCCAGGCGAGCACGCTACCACTTGAGCCACATCCCCTGCCCCAAGACTAATTTTAAATAACAAAATCACTTATATTGATTTAAGAAAACAAAAGTGTTGAGAAACAGAATAGATCTTATTCACTTCTGAAAACAGGAAATCATAAACCAAAATAATTTGAGGACTCTCCAACAAACTAAAACTTTAAAGATCCATTTTTTTCAATGCAAGTGCATTGGAAAATTACAGACCTAGAACTTTTTCAGTTCCTGATAGGCACAGCACGTCAATGCAAGTTGCAGTTAAGCAATTCTGTGCATTAATTAGAAAAGGTCAAGCTGTGCAAAGGAAATGAGTGCAGTTCATATGGGTAAGAGCTTAGAAAGTACAAGCTGTGACAATGAATTCCAAATCTGAACTAATTACCTGTGGTTTCTCCAAATAAAATGACAGTGAATGTTCAAGCATGCTTAAGAGGAAACTTTCTACTTTAGTGAGAAGTTTAAAGAAAATGAGAATGTTTTTTAAAGTGATTTGGAAACTTATAATACCCTTCTTAAAAATATTAAAATTTTGATTAAAGTACTGGGAAAATGTAAGTCTTTTTTGATATTTTACTGATGAGAAAACAAAACTTGAAGAGAATTAGAAACTTGTCAAGGTCCTGTATTTCTTTGAAATATTTTAAAAATATGATTTATTTAAAAATCAACTTGACATTGAGTCCCCTCTCTCATGCCCAGGTGAATTTTATTCATTTTTTAATTTATTAGTACTGGGGATTGAAACCACGAGTACTTTATCACTGGGCTGTAACCTGAACGCTATCTATTTATTTATTTGTTTGTTTGTTTGTTTATTTATTTATTCATTTTTCAAAACAAGGTCATGTTCAGTTGACCAAGACATAGCTCAGTTTCTGAGGCTATCTTTGAACTTTTGAACTTCTGATCCTCCTGCCTCAACCTCCTGAATTCCTCATGGAAATACTTATATACAGATATACAGTTTGGTTTAGAAAATGCAGCAGAGTACTTCAGGATTATGTTAAAGTGGTTGCTTTACAGTGTTAATATTTTGTAAATATCAACTTAATATTAAAATTCTCTGACCAAGAGTGAGGTATACTCAGTACCACAGGGTTTCTTTAAAATGTACAAAGGCAGCCATTGCCACTAGCTTGCTGTCCATCTGAAACTCACCTTTCAGGGCAGAGACAAGAAAATATGAAATAGGAGAAATTTTCAATCTGAAAAAGGAGAAAGAGAAGGAAATGAAGAAATAGAACAAAGAAATATGTTTGTCTCCTTCCAATTATACATAGTAAGAAACAAACAAGATGGAAGTTGAAGAATTAATTTCAGAGTCTTCTTCACTAATCCACCAGCCCCAATGTTCAGGATCAATATCCATATGAGTATAGAGGACTATTTGAAAGAAGTTATAAGCATCACCTAGAGGCAAAGAATTTCTTCAGCAGGGATTCACAGACATTGAATTCCAAAGTTTTAAATATTTCTGTTCTGTGAAATGAAACCCTTCTATGCATCCTGCATGGTACTTGGGCAAACTGAGAAAAGTCCCTCAAATAATTTTCTTTCTTTTTTTTCTCTTTTCTTTCTTTCTTTCTTTCTTTCTTTCTTTTTTTTTGAGAAATGCTATTTTCTGAAGTTTTCTTTATTAGACTGAGGGCCTTATGTCAAAAAAGGAAGACACAGAGTTGGGTGAAACGATGCTATTCTAGTCGCAGAGTCTCACTTTGTTGAACAAGTTTAAGTACCAGAAAATTTAGGGAGGAAAAAAGGAAATATGCAAATGCTGGTGGTATAACGTACCAGCTGACAGCATTATTTTTTCAACAAAATGTGTTCATTTTTTTAGGTTTTTTTTTACTATAGTTGATGCTCCAGCTGCTATTTTTTTTTCCCTTAGAGCAAAAGCAGTAATAACATCAATACTAACCATGCACAGATCCACAATCTCAGGTTTGCATATAGTTTCAACTTTTCTGAAGAGAAAATATTCTGAAAGACCTAAGCAACTTCATTTTACTTGGGACCTCATTTTGCTCTGAAACTTAACATCTGACCTACTGCAGTCCTAAAGTCAGGAAAGTACCTCAGAAAAGCTCTGTGGAAACAGTTCTCAGAAAAGCTGCAGATGGTGATCACCTAAGATAGGCCAAGATATCGAAATATCTGAAATTCCAGATGGCCCCCACCTAGGTGTGGTGACCAATATCTAAACTAGAAGCCCTGCAGCTTGGCATGTACCCCCCTTGTGACATCCTCATGGTTTAAACCAATCAATTTTAAGTGCATCAACCCCTTGAACTAACCAATAATTCTTTCCAGATTCTTTCCTGTCACTTGATATGCTCATCATGTTTTAGAATTGTTGTTTGATTGTTGTGTGATGATTTGCTAAGAGATGCTATGATGTATGTGGGTGCCCTGCCTTCTCTAAAGAATGTATAAAACTGCTGCAAACCCTGGGCTCAGGGCCTCTCAGGGTCACCAGGTCACCAGTTGCTGTGTGCACACGGAGGACCGAGCTAGATCACAATAAACACCTCTTTGCTGCTTACATCGATCTTGGTCTCTGGTGGTCTTTTGGGGGTCCTGAATACGAGTATAACAATTCTACCATTATTATTTTATAATTTAATAATCTGATATCACCTTCTTAATCTTACTACATATTTTGCACTTTTTTATTATAATAATAATATTTATTATTGTTATTAAAATTGTACCAGAAATTGAAACCAGAGGTGCTTAACCACTGAACTCTCTCCCTCATCCTGCACAACAGTGGAAATTGGGTTCCCCTTGGTGAGAAATAAAAGCTAAGGAAAATAGAAGGACAAAGAAATACCACAGAACACAGAAAGTAGTTTCAAAAGTGGGCATCCGGGGGCAGAACAGGCAAGCAAATGGAACCCGTGCCTGTTTTACTTATAATCAGGAAACATCAAAGACCTTCTGTAGAATGTTCTTCACCAAAAAAAGTTAAGTTAGTGGGCTGTTAGGTTTCTAATAGGTCATGCCCATCCCCAGAGCTACTATGGGGAATCTTCCTAGCAGAGTGGAGATCAAGGTCATATGCTTTGGGAAATCTATTGCCATAGGGGAGCCATGGATATTTCCCAAGGCCAAACCTAAATCTCCCTGGCTTCATGCCAAGAAGATACTCATGTATTTCACAAATGGCTTCACACAATGAACCACATTCCTAGGCCTTTTTATTATTTATTTATTTATTCTTTGATTTGGAGAGAGGGTCTCACTAAGTTGCTTAAGGCCTCACTAAGCTGTGGAGGCTATTTTTAACTTGTGACTCTACTGCCTCAGCCTCCTGAGTCACTGGGATTATAGGTGTGTGCCACCATGCCACATGATCATGTAATTATTTTAATGACTCTACTTTGTGCTTTTCTATAAAATCCTGATTTATTCAAAGCTGTAGAAACTGTTAATGCAATGAGATATTTAGTACACATTTGGGAATTACTGGCTGAAATTATATGAAACTCAGATCTTTTCTGAACAATCTTTTTTATACATTTACACTACTTTCCATTATTTTTTTTCTAACTAATAAAATCAAAGTTGGTAACTTATACTCAGGGTACTGCTTGACAATTCTTTACTACCATATTTTTGTTTTCTCTTATTCTCTCCCATTGTTGATGTTACATTATAAGAAATCCTAAGTCTGAGAATTATAACTTCTAGAAATTCACTTTCAGTTTAATATCAGTTCTATAATAATGAGAATGTTTTTCATTTCATAGCTGTTTGAAGCTCATAGGTATGCTTTATGTCATAAATTTATAATGAAAAAATAACTTCTGAATCAATATGGTTTCCTGTAGTGGTAATCTGATCTATCTGAAAATTTTGCTCCAATAATTAGTATCAAGAGTCAACCATCTTCTGCTTCTAGTGGTTATAATGCTTCTTAGATATTTGCTGTCCTTGTATTAGTTCATACAAAATAAAATCAATGTTTTGTAATTATAATCCTTGGTCTAATTCATAAAATTGCATTTTGAAAAATAACTGAGTGTTGGCTTCTACCTATTTCATTTCAGAACAATAACTCTAATAACTAACTTAAAAAAACATGTAAAACTTAAGTTAAGAAAAAAAGATCAAGATAGACTCTTATTTTAAAGTCATCTTTATGGTTTTCTCACACAGAGTTCTGAACAATCTGTGATGTAGAGAAGCATTGAACACTGGTGGATAACTTTTATGGAACAATTGTTCTTATGTAGTTTAGTTGCTTCTTATCAGTGTCATTATTTATTAATAGTGATCCTAAAACCACAACATAATGATCTACCAGATGGCTGCTTGGTGATAGCAAAACAAAAGGTGATGATTTGATTTTATACACATATATCTTACATATTCAGAATAAACTATTATTATGTTTCTTTAGATATTTGCATACTCTTTAAAATATACTTTGAGAGTAAGTGTATTCCATAAAAACAGCAATGTACAATTAATCCCAGTTAATCATGAACATTCAAAGTGTAAATTTTCATGTCATTTCTTTATTATTTCTAACATTTAATATCTGTTACTAATAATTATATTATGGTGGTGTTATTTTTTCATCTTTTAATTTTTTTATATACTACTTCTGTGACATGTCTTCTATTCATAGAAATTAGGTAAGTTATTAATAAATAGCTCATTTAAATTTAAATTTGATGAAAATAACATATTGACCTCTAGTTGCCATAATATTAATAATGAATAGATCTTAAATTAGAAATAATATGTATTTACAAAGAATTTTATAAGTGCAACTATTTTGTAGAAAAAATCAAAGCAAATTTTGAAAATGAAAAATAGAAAATAAGCATCATAAAATTAATATATTTTTCCTCTGCAACATTCATTGAAGTAAACATTGTACTCTGTTATAATTTACTATCAAAATTAGGAGAAAGTCATTGGAAGTTCCAAAATAATTTCCTATTACAGTATAATGACCTCTCATTCTAATGTAATAAAAACATAAAACAATTTCCAGCAAGCAACAAATTCTCTGTTACCAGAAATAGTCCAAAATTAAATGCATTTTTCTAACCTGATTTTTTTTAGAGTTTTGTTACACTTTTTTATAATCAGTTGAGAAGGCAATGACAAATGCAAATGATACAGGAAAAGAGAGAGGGATTATGCTTGTTTTTACAAAATTTAATTTACAAATGCAGTGTTTAACATCACATAATATTAGTGATGTAAAATATGCAAAGATGGGTATACTTCATATTTTCATTCTGACAAGTGTTTCCACTTACAGGTGTTTGAAACAACTGATTTTCAAAATTTCAATCACCACTATGACACTATTATATATTAATTTTAAGGAACAAATAATTAATAAAAATAAATTTTTCAATGAAATTTTATTTAGTAGTTTGAGAGTTCCTCTTCTCATAATGGTAGCATACTTTGATCAAAGTAATGATGTTGATGATCACATACACTCACATTTTTTTTGAACCAAATATATTTTAAAATGCTCAAAACAACCTAGAGATGAACCAAATTCAGGAGAAAATAAGAAAGAGTATGGAGGTAGAAATTTACAAAAAAGAAAGCTACCATTGTTGGTTATGTAGTAATGAATCATTTCCTCTCAAGACATTATTCATTCACTCCTCCTGATGTAATAGTATAGAATTCAACTGGAATCACATAGTGTTACTCCTTCAAAAAGTCAGGAATTAGAGTGTTCAGCTCCATGAGCACCCAAGTACTGAAAGGGAATTCTTCCCTACAACTGGCTAAACCATAAAAAATAGTAAAAAACAAGGGAGGACAACTATATGAGACAAAATCAAGTGAATAAATATTTCAGCTACCGTCTACAACAAGGAAGACAAATCAGTGTAATTAACTGACATGAAAAACAAACAAGCAAAAAATTAATACCCTCCTGGGAAAATTGAGGAATTCAGCATTGATAAAATGTATTATTGAC
This sequence comes from Callospermophilus lateralis, assembly GCF_048772815.1. Taxonomy (NCBI): domain Eukaryota; kingdom Metazoa; phylum Chordata; class Mammalia; order Rodentia; family Sciuridae; genus Callospermophilus; species Callospermophilus lateralis. Next base: position 38,135 of record NW_027513060.1, read on the forward strand.
ACTTTTATGTATATAATCAAATTTTGTAGGGAAAAAGAAAAAGTACCACACAGACAACAGAGAAACCAGACCATAGAAATATATCATAATATTGACTAATTTTATAAATTAGTAGATAAGAACATTAAAGTAACTATTGAAAATTTGTTCATAAACTTAAAGGAATTCTGTTTGTATCTCAGAAAGAAAACCAAAATTTTGCAAATAATCCAGAGATTGCCTAGAAATTAAAAATGCAGTATTAGAAATAAAGATTAAGATTATTAAATGCAATTGAGAATTTATTGAAAATTATAGAAAAATGATTTTATGAATTATACCATAGATGAGGAAACATTATCTCTTCTAGACAGAAATAAAATAAAGAATTGAAATAAATTTACTCATTAAAAACAGTTCATTTTAAGGAGTCTCCATAATATCTATGAAACAAAAAACATACTTGAAAAAATATCATAATGAATCATATTTTCTAAAGATATAAAACCAGTCTAGTGGGCTATTGTTGGTCTTATTTTTTATTCACTTATTTAATTTCTACCTATTTCTTAATATGATTATTGAATGTAAGTATGTAAATTATTGAAATCTCTCAATATGAATTATAGAACTTCACATTTTTTACTTCAGTTCTGTTAGGTTTTGCATCATGTATGTCGAAGTCATTTAATAAGAACGCATAGTATCCTAAATTTATGCATTTTGACTGATTGACATGTTTATCATTAAAAAATCTATCTATTTACCATCATAGCATATCTGTTTAAAAAATGTATTTGTCTGATATTAGAAGAGCCACATCAAATTTCTCATAGGTAATTTCCCCTTGACACAACTTTCTACATCCTTTATTTTCCAAGCTGTTTCTCTCTTTTAGATAGCACATAGTTATATCTTGTTTTTGAATCCAGTTTTAAAATCTCTGCCTTCTAATTGAATTGTTTAAATATTTAATGTTATTTTTATATAATTGAATTTGTGTCTTTCAGTTTACATTTTTGTTTTTGTCTCATGGCTGTTTGTTCCTCTATTTCAATTTTCTTTTCAATTTTGTATTAATTGAGTTACTTTTGTAATAACATTTAATTTCCTTTAATTATTTTATTATATTTTTGGACTTATGATTTGGTGGTTATTTTATAACTTACCTTTTAAATCCTAACAACAGAATCTTATTCCTAATTATAATAAATCAATTCCAGTGTGATAATAGAAATATTTTTTTTTCAATATAGTTCTATTCTTCACTTTTGTGCTAATATTAACACAAATATTTTACCTATATATGGTATACACACACACACACACACACACACACACACACACATATACACACATATATATAATAAAGCCAGTAATACAATTATGTAATTATTTCTTCATAGAATTTTATATCTTTTAAAAGAACCAAAAGAGGAAATTCAAGTGTACTTACAGATTTTTGTTATACTAACATTTTATTTATTATTTCTAGGTGTCTTAGATTTTTTTGTGTATTCAGGTTATCATTTAGTTTAATTTTCTTGCTTCTTTTTCACATTTGCCCTCACTCATCTCCTGTGTTCTACTAAAATAGATCTTTTTTTCCCCCCTGTGGGTTATATGCTCATTTCTGTGGTTTAAATCTGTGCTCTCTAAAATTGAAGTTGAGACTTGGTATAAAAAGAAGTGGAGTCTTTTAGGAAGTGATTAAATCATTAGGGCACCACCATTAAAAGTGGATTGATGTCTTGGAAAATTGGTGCAAGTACCTGGCTCAGCCTCTTTGCCCTGAGTTCCCTCCTTCAGAGTACTCTTCCCTCCAGAGGGTGCAGCTCTGGAGACCACCTCAGAGGCAGAGGCCTTGGGCACTCCTTTTTACTCTTGGACTTCTCAGCTTTCAGAACTATGAGGAATTAAATTTATGTGTTTGTTTTTTTAATTAGTCAGTTTCAGGTGTTTTGTTTTAACAGCTTGAATAGACTAAGACACCCACTGGTAAAATTACATGCACATTTTTTGACTACTGTTTTTAAATCAATTAATATAATTAAACAAGAAACATGTTACCACATTTTATTTTTATTTCTACAAATACGGTTATGGTATTCCTTGTTTTTCATGTGGATTTGAATTATTGTTTGGGGTCACTTTTGTTTAGCTTAGAGTAATGCCTTTAGTAGTTCTTCTAAGGTGTGCTTCCTAGGGTAAAAAAACAACAGGAATTAAAACAACAACAACAACAACAAACTTCCACTTTGATTTGACTTTGTGGGAAATCTTTATATTACCATACATTTGGAAAGGTAGTTTAATTTGCAGTAATATTTTTGGTTGAGAACTTTTTTTTTTTTTTTTTTTTGGATTCCGTTTTATTTTTTGAATTGTTTTCCTCTTCTTTCAGGTTATTTTTATTGGTATATTATGGTTATACATGACAATGTGATTCATTCTGCCACATTTGTACATGCACAGAACCTAATTTGATCAATCTCTTGCCCACTTTTTAATTTATTTATTTATTTTTGGTACCAGGGATTGAATTCAGAGGCACTTCCCCAGAGCTATTTTGTATTTTATTTAGAGACAGTGTCTCACTGAGTTGCTTAGTGCCTCACTCTTACTGAGGCTGGCTTTGAACTCCCAATCCTCCTCTCAGTTTCCCAAGCGGCTGGGATTACAGGCATGCACCACTGCACCCAGCTCTCATTCTCCTTTAATTTAGCTTTGTCTTCCCTCCCACTTCCCCTAAATCATTTGCCCTAATTTACTGATCTCCTTTCCATCATTGTTTTTATTATTTTAATTAGTGTGTTATAATTATATAAATGTATATTATCAGAATTCATTGTGGGATATTCATATATGGACACAGCATATTTGATAAATTTTGATCCCCTGTACTTCCCCATGTCTTCCCCTCCTCTCTCCCTTTCCATCTTTTTCCTCTATTCTAATGGAGATGTTTTCATTATCTGTTTTCTTAGACATTTTTACTATTATATGCCTGGATATATATCCTGAATATATTTCCTTTCAATTATTCTTGTTGAAGTCTGATGACCTATGAACATTGGAAATAATGTGTCTCTTCTGATGCTGGCTTAGTCTGTTTTATCACATTTGATAATTTCCAGTCATTACTTCATTGAATATTTTTCTACTCTATCCTAAGCCCTGATACATTCTGGCTGCATATATTGGTACACTAAACAGTGTCCCACCTATTCTTCTTTTTCTTTTCATTATTCAAAAATTTATATTCTTAGTTGGTCAGTATTCAAATATGCTGAATCTTTTGCCAGTTTAAATCCACTGAGACCCTGCAATGAATTTTTTTTTTATTTCATACATTGTTCTTTTCAATTCCAGAATCATAATTTTTGAAGATTAGTTGAATCTTTGTATTTTCCACACAGGAGATATTATCATTATACTTTACTTACAGGATTGTTTCTTCTAGTTCTTTGAGTGTGTTTATAATAACTGCTGTGAAATTTTTGTCTACTAAGTCTACCATCTTGATCCCTTCAGTTTCTTTTACATTCTTTCATTAAATTTATACTTAATTTTATATTATTTCATGAATTTACCCCATTTTTCCTGTTTCCTGACATTTTTGTTGAAATTTGAACATTGGAAATAATGTATCTTGAGACCAGAGCAGGAAGCCGCGACAGCCGCCCAGCCAGACGGGAGCAGGGAGCCGCGACAGTCGCCCAGCCAGACCGGAGCAGGGAGCCGTGACAGCCGCCCAGCCAGACCGGAGCAGGGAGCCGCGACAGCCGCCAGCCAGACCGGAGCAGGAAGCCGCCAGCCGCTCAGCCAGACCGGAGGAGGAAGTCCGGTCCTGCCCCGAGCGCTAGTCCTCAGGAAGCCCATCAACCCTTAAAACCCATCAAAGTGGGTGTGGCTACCAGCACAGTTGCGGCTGATCCAGGTACCCGGTTTCCAACTCCCCCACCCTTAGCTGTGATAACTCAAAATATTTCCCACAAGCTTTTGGGGATTGTAGCTATCAACACAAAACAACAACTGTAGAGGCACCTGGTTTCTACCTCAGAGATTAGAGTAGGGAAGATACAGGTGGAAGCTCATTTCCCTTCACACTGGCTATACCCACCACCCTGAATACAGAGGCTCAAACAAGGAATAGACAACGCCACCTACTGGAAACAAGGAAAACAGTGTTCTGAGAGACTTTTTTTTTCCTCTCTTTCTCTTTTCTTCTCTCTCTTCCACAACTTCAGCATATGTGAAACCAAGAACTGAGCATGAACAACTGAATTAACAAAATAATATAATATAGAGGAATTGCATATACCCCACCTCCCCCCCCATTTTTTTTCTGTATTTCTATCTTACTTCCCTTTCCCTTCTCTTATTTCTCTTTTCTTCCTTGTTATTTCTTTTCTTTTCTTTTCTTTTTTTTTAATTCATATTCTCTCTATACCACTTTCAATCTCCTAACTTTTGCTATGTATACATAGGGTAACTATCTAAATAGGAGGTTGAGTCTATACATTCTTCCATAAATTACCAGTCGAGTGGTTAGAGTTCTCCAAAGGTGCTAAGTTAGTTTAACCTCATTCCCTCACTTCTTTCTCTTTAAGTATAACATCCTTCGTCTGAAATTAAGTTTTCTATATGCCACCAGATATGGTACGCCTTTTATGAAACTAAGGAATATATTCTTAAGTAATAATTAAATCCAATATCTATAGTCTTAGAATCTAACTATAAATGTATTAATAATGAAAACTTGTCCTTAGATAATGTACTGTTGATATTGGGATCTGTTAACATTGTCTTTCTCCAAAAAAGAGGGATATTGGAGCTATTCAAGAACAATACAAATATATAAGGGGAAAAACATTAGCTCAACAGTTTCACAAAGCTAGAAAGAATCATGAGCAGTATGAAAAGACAAGGAAAGAAAGGACCACAAACAATACAGGTCAATTCAACATTAGATGAGGTAATATCTGCAGCTGATGGAATGTCAGACAAAGAGTTCAGGATATACATGCTTCAGACGATCTGGAGTCTCAAGGAAGACATTATTCATCAAATTCAGACATTGAAAAATCACTTTGACAATGAATTACATAAACAAATCCAAGAAGCAAAAGATCAACTCTATAGGGAGATAGAGGATATAAAAAACAAACAAACAGAAATCCTGGAAATGCAGGAAACAATAAACCAAATTAAAAACTCAAATGAGAGTATTACCAGCAGAGTAGAACACTTGGAAGATAGAACTTCAGACAACGAAGACAAAGTTTTTCAACTTGAAAAGAACATAGACAGCTCAGCGAGAATGTTAAGAAATCATGAGCAGAACATCCAAGAATTATGGGATAACATCAAGAAACCAAACCTAAGAGTTATTGGGATACAAGAGGGTACAGAGGTCCAAACCAAGGGAATGAGTAATCTATTCAATGAAATAATACTAGAAAACTTCCCAGACTTAAAGAATGAAAAAGAAATCCAAATACTAGAAGCCTACAGGACACCGAATATACAAAATCATAAGAGATCCACACCAAGACATATAATAATGAAGATGCCCAACATACAGAATAAGGAGAGAATCTTAAAAGCCACAAGAGAGAGGAAGCAGATTACATTTAAGGGTAAACCAATCAGGATAACTGCTGATCTTTCAACACAGACTCTGAAAGCTAGAAGATCCTGGAACAACATATTTCAAACGCTGAAAGAAAAAGGGTTCCAACCAAGAATCATGTATCCAGCGAAATTAAGTTTCAGGATTGAAGATGAAATAAAAATCTTCCACGAAAAGCAAAAGTTAAAAGAATTTGCAGCTAGAAAACCAGCTCTTCAAAACATCCTTGGCAAAACATTACAGGAAGAGGAAATGAAAAATAACAATGAAAACCAACAACGGGAGGTAGTACAATAAAGGAAAAACTAAGCATAGAGGAAAAACTAATCATGTTAAGTATCATACATAACCAAATATGGCTGGAAATACAAACCATATCTCAATAGTAACCCTAAATGTTAATGGCTTAAATGCACCAATCAAAAGACATAGGCTAGTAGAATGGATTAAAAAAAAAGATCCAACAATATGCTGCCTACAGGAGGCTCATCTGATAGGAAAAGACATACACAGACTGAAGGTGAAAGGTTGGGAAAAATCATATCACTCATACGAACCCCGGAAGAAAGCAGAGGTGTCCATACTTGTATCAAATAAAATAGACTTCAAGCCAAAGTTAATCAAAAGGGATAAACAAGGACAATACATACTGCTCAAGGGAACCATACACCAACAAGACTTGACGATCATTAATATATATGCCCCAAACAATGGTGCAGCTACGTTCATCAAACAAACTCTTCTCAAGTTCAAGAGTCTAATAGACCACAACACAATAATCATGGGAGATTTTAATACACCTCTCTCACCAATGGACAGATCTTCCAAACAAAAATTGAATAAAGAAACCATAGAGCTCAATAATACAATAAATAACTTAGACTTAATTGATATATACAGAATATACCACCCAACATCAAGCGGATACACTTTCTTCTCAGCAGCACATGGATCCTTCTCAAAAATACATCATATATTATGTCACAGGGCAAAGCTTAGCAATTACAAAGGAGTTGAGATACTACCATGCATTTTATCTCATCATAATGGAATGAAATTGGAAATCAATAATAAAATGAGAAAGGAAAAACCCTACATCACATGGAGATTAAACAATATGCTACTGAATGAACAAAGGGTTACAGAAGACATCAAAGAGGAAATTAAAAAATTCTTAGAGGTAAACAAAAACTCAGAAACACCATATCGAAATCTTTGGGACACTATGAAAGCAGTACTAAGAGGAAAATTCATTTTATGGAGTTCATTCCTTAAAAGAAGGAAAAGCCAACAAATAAATGACCTCATACTACACCTCAAAGCCTTAGAAAAAGAAGAACAAATCAGCAGCAAATACAGTAGAAGGCAAGAAATAATTAAAATTAGAGCAGAAATCAATGAAATCGAAACAAAAGAAACAATCGAAAAAATTGACAAAACTAAAAGTTGGTTCTTTGAAAAAATAAATAAGATTGATAGACCACTAGCCACACTAACAAAGAGAAGAAGAGAGAGAACCCAAATTACTAGCTTACGGGATGAAAAAGGCAACATCACAACAGACAATTCAGAAATACAGACGATAATTAGAAATTATTTTGAAACCCTATACTCTAATAAAATAAAAGATAGTGAAGGCATAGATAAATTCCTTGAGACATATGAACTACCCAGATTGAATCAGGAAGATATAAACAACCTAAACAGATCAATATCAAGGGAGGAAATAGAAGAAGCCATCAAAAGACTACCAACCAAGAAAAGCCCAGGACCGGATGGATATACAGCAGAGTTTTACAAAACATTTAAAGAGGAACTAATACCAATACTCCATAATCTATTTCAGGAGATAGAAAAAGAGGGAGAACTCCCAAATTCATTCTATGAGGCCAATATCACCCTGATTCCCAAACCAGAGAAGGACACCTCAAAGAAAGAAAACTACAGACCAATATCCCTAATGAATTTAGATGCAAAAATCCTCAATAAAATTCTGGCAAATCGTATACAAAAACATATCAAAAAGATTGTGCACCATGATCAAGTAGGATTCATCCCTGGGATGCAAGGCTGGTTCAATATACGGAAATCAATAAACGTTATTCACCACATCAATAGACTTAAAGATAAGAACCATATGATCATCTCAGTGGACGCAGAAAAAGCATTAGACAAAGTACAGCATCCCTTTATGTTCAAAACATTAGAAAAACTAGAGATAACAGGAACTTACCTCAAAATTATAAAAGCTATATATGCTAAGCCTCAGGCTGGCATCATTCTAAGTGGAAAGAAACTGAAGGCATTCCCTCTAAAATCTGGAACAAGACAGGGATGCCCTCTCTCACCACTTCTATTCAATATAGTTCTCGAAACACTAGCCAGAGCAATTAGACAGACGAAAGAAATTAAAGGCATAAAAATAGGAAAAGAAGAAATTAAATTATCACTATTTGCGGATGATATGATCCTATACCTAGAAGACACAAAAGGGTCTACAAAGAAACTACTAGAGCTAATAAATGAATTCAGCAAAGTGGCTGGATATAAAATCAACATGCATAAATCAAAGGCATTCCTGTATATCAGCGACAAATCTTCTGAACTGGAAATGAGGACATCTACCCCATTCACAATATCCTCAAAAAAAATAAAATACTTGGGAATCAACCTAACAAAAGAGGTGAAAGATTTATACAATGAAAACTACAGAACCCTAAAGAGAGAAATAGAAGAAGATCTCAGAAGATGGAAAAATATACCCTGTTCATGGATAGGCAGAACTAATATCATCAAAATGGCAATATTACCAAAAGTTCTCTATAGGTTCAATGCAATGCCAATCAAAATCCCAACGGCATTTCTTGTAGAAATAGATAAAGCAATCATGAAATTCATATGGAAAAATAAAAGACCCAGAATAGCAAAAGCAATTCTAAGCAGGAAGTGTGAATCAGAAGGTGTAGCGATACCAGATTTCAAACTGTACTACAAAGCAATAGTAACAAAAACAGCATGGTACTGGTACCAAAACAGGCGGGTGGACCAATGGTATAGAATAGAGGACACAGAAACCAATCCACAAAATTACAACTATCTTATATTCGATAAAGGGGCTAAAAGCATGCAATGGAGGAAGGATAGCATCTTCAACAAATGGTGCTGGGAAAACTGGAAATCCATATGCAATAAAATGAAACTGAATCCCCTCCTCTCACCATGCACAAAAGTTAACTCAAAATGGATCAAGGCCCTTGATATCAAATCAGAGACTATGCGTCTGATAGATGAAAAGGTTGGCTCCGATCTACATATTGTGGGGTCGGGCTCCAAATTCCTTAATAGGACACCCATAGCACAAGAGTTAAAAACAAGAATCAACAAATGGGACTTACTTAAACTAAAAAGTTTTTTCTCAGCAAGAGAAACAATAAGAGAGGTAAATAGGGAGCCTACATCATGGGAACAAATTTTTACTCCTCACACTTCAGATAGAGCCCTAATATCCAGAGTATACAAAGAACTCAAAAAATTAAACAATAAGAAAACAAATAACCCTATCAACAAATGGGCCAAGGACCTGAACAGACACTTCTCAGAGGAGGACATACAATCAATCAACAAGTACATGAAAAACTGCTCACCATCTCTAGCAGTCAGAGAAATGCAAATCAAAACCACCCTAAGATACCATCTCACTCCAGTAAGATTGGCAGCCATTATGAAGTCGAACAATAACAAGTGCTGGCGAGGATGTGGGGAAAAGGGTACTCTTATACATTGCTGGTGGGACTGCAAAATGGTGAGGCCAATATGGAAAGCAGTATGGAGATTCCTTGGAAAGCTGGGAATGGAACCACCATTTGACCCAGCTATTGCCCTTCTCGGACTATTCCCTGAAGACCTCAAAAGAGCGTACTACAGGGATACTGCCACATCGATGTTCATAGCAGCACAATTCACAATAGCTAGACTGTGGAACCAACCCCGATGCCCCTCAATAGATGAATGGATAAAAAAATGTGGCATTTATACACAATGGAGTACTACACAGCAAATCATGGAATTTGCAGGGAAATGGATGGCACTAGAGCAGATTATGCTAAGTGAAGCTAGCCAATCCCTAAAAAACAAATGCCAAATGTCTTCTTTGATATAATGAGAGCAACCAAGAACAGAGCAGGGAGGAAGAGCAGGAGGAAAAGATTAACATTAAGCAGAGTCATGAAGTGGGAGGGAAAGGGATAGAAAAGGGAAATTGCTTGGAAATGGAGGGAGACCCTCATTTTTATACAAAATTACATATAAGAGTTTGTGAGGGGAATGGGAAAAAATAAGGAGAGAAAAGAATTACAGTAGATGGGGTAGAGAGAGAAGATGGGAGGGGAGGGGAGGGGGGATAGTAGAGGATAGGAAAGGTAGCAGAATACAGCAGTTACTATTATGGTATTATGTAAAAATATGGATGTGTAACCGATATGATTCTGCAATCTTTGTAATGTTTTGAATAACCAATAAAAAAATAAAATAAAAAGAAAAAAAAGGAAATAATGTATCTCTTCTGATGCTGGGAAATCCAAGCTCAAGGCAATAACCAATTCAGAATCTGCCAAGGGCTCCCTTTTTATTTTTCAGAAAGTTGTCTTCTTACCTTTCCTCACATAACAAGGAGAGGAAAAAAGCAGGCACTCTGATGAATCTACTTCTTATAAAGGCCTGATCAGATTAGGTCCCTATGCTTATGACCTAATTTAATTGTTTATCACCTCCTCACAAGCCTATCTCCAAATAAAGTCAAATTGAGGGTTAGAACTTCAACATTTGATTTGGGAAGGGGCACAAAAACAAAGACCATAATACATCTTTACTTTCTCACTGGGCAAGATCATGATACCGCTGCATGATCTGCTAATGGAGACATAACCCACTTCTCGTGCAATGATACACTGGCTTTGTAAGCACAGTGGTGGGTTAGAACTGTTCCCCTGTTCTTCCCGGTTTATCTCCCTTTGCATGGGAACTGCCTTTTGATGGGATAGAGACTGGGGCTGATTGCTGTTAGCTTGTCTCACCAGGGGAAGGGTTTATTTTCTTGGTAGAGATACAAAGATCAGACCTCACAACTTCTCTTATCTAAAATAGTAACTCTATCATGTGTAGCTAGAAATGTGAAAATTTGTGCAGTCCTCCTCTCCTGAGAATACACACCAGCCTTTGACTGAGAGCAAGAAATAAAGAAAGTCCTGTGTTATTGCAGAAATCTGCCTAGGTTAGATATTCCATCAGGATCAGTTGTTAGAGACCTGGAAAAAGTTGCTTATGATTCAAATATTCAGAGTCTTTGTTATCTGACTGCAATTTAATATTTCTTTAAAAATATATTTTCTATATCATATATTCGCCTTAGAACCATATTTCACAAATTGTGTCAGCATTAACACTTAACATGCAATATTAATTCATGAAACAAAAGTTATTAATATCATTTTAAAGATTCTAGGTTTTTTTGCTTAAGAGGTTTATCACAAAGATATACACTTGCTATTTTGAGTAAATTTAGCCTATGTCTTCTAAAATAACATTTCACAATACATAAATTTATGAATTTAAAACATTTAAAAAGGTGAAGTTGTGTTTTATGACTCAATGAATGTAAATTTTGAATATGGAAAAACTTGGTTATTTGTACTTGTTAGGAAGAGAAGTAAATTATATATTAGCGCCAATGTTATAAAATCTTTTCAAAATTATAGAAAGTTATGAGGAAATTATTTCTTTAAAAAACACAAAATAAAATGATGACATATGTTCTTGTTTTATCCTAGCAATATTATCCAATATTTGAGTGTTATACATGTTGTACTTATATAATAAAATCTGAAATTTGACCCAGAGATATACAGCTTTTCATAATTTTTGTGACCATGCTTAAATTGCATGCCCAAATAGAAAGAACTACAAAATACTCATTTTGTTGATCTTTTACTGTGAAAAAAACACCTAAAATTTATAAAAATTAGTGATATAAAAAAACTATGTATATATAAAAACTGATCTATGGTTCAAGAAATACTTCATGGACCAGATATAGAGATCTTGAGGAAAGATTTCAATTGATAGCATAGTTCAATGTTGACATAAAGCTATTATTGTTGTTAATAATGGGATATTACCTTAAGGGTATATGTTATATTTATTATTTTGGGTTTTTTTCCATAATTTTGGCTCAAAGGCAACAAACAATATTAAATGTTCAAAGGATGATGAAATAAAAGTCAATTGATTTGGCTAAATTTATATAAGAACTTTATTGTTGCTTTGAAGTAAATGTTTGGGTGTAATGCTTTTTAGAAAATGGAAATTTTACAAAGAAGTCAATCTATAGAAATGGATATGTTCTCTTTACAATCTAGCAATTCATGTTTCCCTATTTTTAAAGCTTTTTATTTCCTATTCTATCTACTTGAAATGACTTTAATTAAAAGTTCCCACTTTAATACACTTACAGATACTTGTCACCAAAATTACAAAGCTTAAAGTTGTGACATAACTGTGTGACTTTATTATGGAAGTAAATAGAGAAGTCATTTGCTGAACAGAAAAATATTTTTATGATGCAAAAATTTATGTACTCTTTAATTATTTTCATTTTATCAAACTAGAACATAAAGTATAAAATATGAAAAATATGAGTTTGGAAAACTTATCTTCAGCATTAAACTATATTTATTCTAATGGTTAAATTTCAATAAAATTTTATATCTGCCCAAGTCAAATGGTATCTTAAGAGTTGCTAAGCATAACACATATATGGGACAAAAATAGTGTTAGGGCTTTGTAAATATCTTCTCTAAAGCTTATAAATGGAAGACCAATTTTTCTATTGGTGGTTTATTGCTAAGGAATTGTGTAAGCTATTTAAAAGCTATTCTTCAAAATAATAAATGCTGTCATCTTATGTAACACAATTGAATATAAATGACAACTGGGGCCAATAAAGTTAGACTACTGTAATGGAAACTAAGCAAAGCTCCAGCTGAATAACAGTTGTAAATGGACGTTTCATACTTACAGTTAGCTAAAGTTATATAAATAAATGTGATTTTGTAAAATCTTATCATTGAGTTAATCATTCATATACATCTCAATTTTAAAAGATGCAAACAAAATACAATCAAAATCACAAGTATCAAGACCTTAAAATAAAAATAAACAAAAAATGCTTATTGTATCATTATGTGTATTTAAATATTAAGATTATAATGTTTTCACATATCCCTGATATTTTCAATATCCAAAAATATACAAAAATATTGAAAGAAAAATCTTGACTTGTTTAAAAAAGCAAATTTCAATCCATACACAATATAAGTTCTAATAATTTACCATAATATCTTCAGGAAAGAAAATCCCAAGAAGTAATCTATAACTAAGTAACCCCGATGGATAGATACCTAGAAAAGGAAATTCTGGGTCATATTGCAGACACATAATTTTTTAAATGTTGAACATATTTTAGAAAATTCACTTAGATTTTAGGGAAAAAGGTTAAGAGTGTGGTTTGGGGAAAAAAGAGTGTGGTTTATTCTAAAACAACTAATTTAGCAAAAATTTATTCATTAGATAATCCAATAATAAATAATTGAGTAGTTCCACAAAACAAGTCTTCTATATTACTGAATAATAATCTTTTCTGCTTTGGTAACTGTATGAAAATTATCATAACAGAGGATCTAAAACTCTTTATCTCTTTAGACTGTTTCATCTATGAAGTCACAATCATATCATAATACTTCATAGTTTGCAAAGGACTTGGGAATATTTTCTGATAAGAATAATCATCTGAAATCTGATTGCTAGTACTGTAGTCTGCGTTTTAAAAATACTTAAAAGGGAGCTGGGGTTGTGGTACAGAGGTAGAGTGCTAGCCTAGCATGTTTGAGGCACTGAGTCTGATCTTTCACACAACATAAAGGCAAATAAATAAATTAAGGTCAAATTCTTTTGAAAATTACTTAAAAGGCTATATCACATATTGTTTTATTCAGCTATTCCACTGCTGTGACTGAAAGACTTGAATGACACTATTATGGAGAAGGAAAATTTACTTAGGGGTTCAGGGTTTCAGAGATCTCAGTCTTTAGACAGCAGGCTCTATTTGTCAGGACTAAAGGTGAGGCAGGTCATCATTGCAGAAGAGTGTGGCAGAGGGAAACAGAGATAGTCCACCTGCCAGATACAAATATATATTCAAGCCACACCTAATTTCTACTTCCTCCAGACAAACTCTACCACTTCAATTAATCTGTCAGGAGATTAATTCACTGACTGGGTTAAGACTTTTACAACCCAATCTTTCCTCCTTTGAACCCTCATGCACTGTCTCACACATGAGCTTTTGGGGGACACTCACATCCAAACCATTGAATTGAATGCAATAGACACCTTGATAATTGACACCATTCTTTCCTTCATGACCCATTGCACTCCCCACTACCTTGTCCTTTTGCTTCTCCTGTCTTGTTATTTTTTTTCTAATACTTTTTCACACTGGATCCATAGTGGTCTTTCACTAATATTACTTGAATTGTATGAGTTTCTTATATATATTTTAGTTAGCATTAACCTCTTACGGTTTTCAAACATTTTTTACCACTACTTAAGCTACTTTTTATTCTGTTGATTGTTTCCTTTCCTTTGTATCAGCATTTTAGTTTGATGTAATGCCACTTCCTTATTTTTGTGTTTATTGACTGTGTTTTTGTTATCATATATGAAATTGATATTAAAAATCAACAAATAACTCAATTTTTAAAAAGGGACAAGCATTTTCCAAAGAGAAAATACAAATTTTCAGTAGGCATATTAAAGGTGCTTAATATCACTAATTATTAGGAAAATGCAAATCAAATCCTCAAAGAGATATCACCTCATACCTGTTAGTATGATGATCAAAAATTAAAATGTGGGCAAGTATTGGAAAGAATAAAGAGAAAAGAGAAGAAAAACTTACATAATTCATGGGAATACAAATTTGTAAAGACATTATAGAAAATGATAAGCATTTCCTTAAAAACAAAAAAACAGAACCTCCATGTAATCCAGAAATTCCACTTTTGGGATTGCATGCAAGGGAATTCAAGTGAATATCTTAGACAGATTTGCACTCCCATGTTTTGTTTTGTTTTGTTTTGTTTCAGAATTATTCAAAAGAGCCATTATTTGGAAGCATCCTAAATGTACATTGGTCAATGAATAAAAAATAATAACAAAAAATAATATTATTTTGCCTTATAAAAGAAAGAAATCCTGCCATTTTTTGACAATATGAATAGAACTTGAGCATAGAATAGTAACCAAAATAAGTCATGCATGGAAAGAGAAATGTTGTATGATCTCACATGTAGCATCTAAAACAAATTTAAATCAAGGGAAGGTGATAGAATGGTTAATATGGGTCAAGGGGTATACAAAATAGAACTAAGATGGGAAAATAAGGGGGAATATAGGGAAGGTTGAAGTATATAAACTTTAAGATAAAGCAGTTCTGAAGACCTAAGAAGAGATATCATGACCACAGTTAATGTACTGTATACTTGAATTTGCTAAGAGAGTATATTTGAAATATCTCATTAAACACACAGAAGTGTTAGCTATAAGGTGATACATATGTTACCTATCATGAAAAGAGAATTCATTTTATACTTTATAATGCAAACAAGATCATAGTAAATACATAAAATTTTTATTTTTTAAGAATACCTCAATACGCTGAAGAAAGAAATTTTTAAAAATTAAGACATAATCGTCCAAACAGAAAAGAATAAAAATTGTTTTATGTATTTTCACCTAGGCGTTTCAATGTTCTGATGATTACTTTTTTGCAGAGCTTTCTTAATATAGACCTTAGAACACTGTACAAACATTTTAACATATGAATTTTTCTAATTATAAAAGAAATATGTATGTGTAGTTGCAAATTGGAAGCTTACATAAAATTCCAAACAGTAAAATAAAATAAATATAGATACGTTACATATGTATATATTAATTATATCCACAACTTCTCCATAAAAATAAAGTTAAAATATCACATGAATCATCTTATATTTTGGATTAAAAGCAGTCAATTTAATCTATTTCACTTTGAAATAAACTTAATTTTTCCATTTTGACAACTAAGACATCTAACTCTTTTTACAAATTAACTGGCTGATCTTGCTTCTCTTTTCCCTGCTTCAGCCTTTAGTTTTATTATTTACTTGATTCATTTTAGTTGTATTTTTTGTTTTTATAGAGAAACTGACATTCATTTAAGGCTTTGTGTGTTCTGGTTTTTGGATTTTGTATTTGTTATTTATTTGTTTGTTTAATCTTTTGTTCTGTATGATTAGGTTTTTACACTGTTAGATTCCCTGTACAATTCTCTATCAATAACTAAATGCTTCCCCTATGTCTTTTTTTATAAAAATCTATTTTATTATAATTCTTTCTTTTGCATTATGCTTTCATTCATAATTAATAAGCATGCTCATGCCATTGATTTTGTCCAATTTGCTTATTCCTCTGTCATCTAACATTTCTACTTGTACCATTTAACACTTCTTAATTTAATTCTAAAAATTACTATAAGAAAAAAAATTACTATAAGAAGAAATGTAAGAATATAAAAATATACATATATTGTAAAAGTTTCCTTTTAGTGTTTGTTTCATTTCTATTTATGCTTTTATCTTTCCTTATTTCTGAAATTTTTTGATAAATAAAAATTTTTTATAACATTATGGAAAATTGAAAAGCCTGCATTAAAATTAAGGCAAAGAAAAAACATGTTGGCCAAAGCCAGAGTCTCTGGATATTTTGCCTTATAGTTTCTGATATTTGATTAAATTTGGAAACAAACTTAAAAACTGAGTCTGGTTGGAATGTTTATATTTGGGGTTTTAATGGGTGATTGAGTTAGACATTTAATTAGCAGCTGCCTGCAGTGGTACACACATGTAATCCCAGCTACTCAAGAGGCTGATGCTGTAGGGTCACAAATTTGAGGCTGACTTGGTTATTTAGAGAGACCCTGTCTCAAAATAAAAAATAAAATAAAGGCATCTCTGGATTCAATTCTCAGTCTCTCTCTCTCTCTCTCTCTCTCTCTCTCTCTCTCTCTCTCTTTCTCTCTCTCTATCTATCTATCTATCTATCTCACACACACACACACACACACACACACACACACACACACACACACTCTCACACAGATTTTCTTAGTAGAAAAACAAAATTTTCCATGCAGTGTGAGGGCAAGATGCGATTAAGAAGCATGGACATATATTTAACAATATGTGTGACTTTAAGATTTCCAAGAATGAGATTCAATAGCCTGAAGATTATTCATAGAATGGAGACTGAAAATTATCTACACTTGCAGTTTTCTCAACCAGAAGCAGAGCACTGATATTGGGCAATTATTGACAGGCCTTAAAACTGAACCTGACATTGAGGGACATTATATAGACTGTTGTAGGATAACAGTCAGTGATGAAGTAAAAGAATCAATGAACACAACACAATGAGAAGATCACATAAAATGATCTAAATTTAGGGAAAAAATGTTCCTATGTCAGATGTACACTTTCAAGTGAAGACAAGATGCAACATAAAATCAAAGGAGTAAATTACTGAAATTGAGAAATATGTGAAAGCAAGAATCCCATGAAATTATGAAACTCAAATGTTCCTCTTATGGAAACTGAAATTATAAGTATCATGTTTATAGGAAGAGCCATAGGACTTGTTGAGTAAAGAATCTTTCAGTATAATAGAATATTAAAAATCTGAGGTCTGGGGCTGTAGCTCAGCGACAAAGTACTTACCTAGCATGTGTGAGCCACTGGTTTTGAACCTCAGCACCACATAAAAATAAACAAATAAAATACAGGCATTCTGTCCATCTACAATTGAAAAATTTTAAAAAAAATCTGAAAGAATTATTGAATATCAGGAAAGAAAACGATTCTCTCTCTTAACCATGGGTCAGTGTGGGGGACATTTGTTGATCATGGACCTAGAATACTAACAGGCATTTAGTGACAATGAGAAAATCATGAGTACAGTTGCAGACTATAGAATCAGACTGCCTAGGTTCAAATCTCAGCATCATCATGTAGGTGAGTTTCTGCACAATCCTTCAACTGTTTGTGACTGAGTCAAGTTCTTAAAATGGTACTGAAACTGGGTGTGGTGGCACATGCCTGTAATCCTAGCAACTCAGAAGGCTGAGTCAGGAGGATCAGAAGTTCATCACTATTTCACCCACTTAGTGAGGCCTTAAAGAAACTTAGCGAAACTCATCACACACACAAAAAAAGGGTGGGGGGCTGGAAATATGGCTGAGTGTTTAAACACCCCTGGGTTTAATCCCTAGTAGAAAGAAGGAAAGTGGAAAAAAAGAAAAAAAAGAAGGAAGGAAGAATAAAAAGAAAGAAAAACAGTACTACACATACTGTCATTGCAAGACACATTCAGCTTTATAGGCATAAATTATAAGAGTGCAAGCTAGAGAATTTTGATCGAGGGATGCTGCCTCATGGATTAGTATAGGTAATACCAGTAAGTTCTGCTCCACCAGCTCATGGAACTAATAGAAATTATTCTCACACTTCATTTTCAATTAATTTCTTGAGGCTGAATTTGCTCCAGATTTGTAAAGAACTTTGGGAGCTTGTTCAATCCAAAGGGATCAATTCTAATTCCAAACAATGTGTAGGAAAAATAACAACAAGAAGTTATTCAATTGGCTAATCAGCTCCTCCTTTGCTTACACCAAATCCTCAAAATACCTTATCTGAATATGAGAACAGTGAGAATTAAAATAAAATTGAACATTGCTGGCATGATGGACAGGCAGGTCCATGGCAGTGATTTAGACTTTAATTTAAAGTTCAGAATTGTTTTATGAACATGCACAGTTTCGGAAGATGCCCTGAGAGTTAGCGGCTATGACCTAGTTGTACAAAGTAGTCTCTCCCAAGTAAATTACTGTATGGGAATGGCTTGCATTTATTAGGTTTATGTGTGACTATACAGAGGGTGGTCTTTGTATCACAATATGATTTAAGGCTACCAGCAGTAAACACCATTTACATGCCAAAACAGTGCAATATTTTTATCCAGTTTAAAATTATGGGCCTTGTTTTGTGTGTAGAAGTACTTAATATGGTATTAGAAATTATTTTTATATTAATGAATAACCTTTAAACTAAAAAAGTTTCAGTGAGATTTTTGTCAGCTCCTTCCAAATATATATGTCTTTTAAATAAAACCTAAAATAACATTTAATTTCAGAGTGCTTATGTCATTTTATCTGAACATATATCATAACATCTTTATACAGGCTTTTTATTCATGTCATTTTTCTCAAAAGAATGCTTGCCTACTTTTCTAACATCTTCTCATTACCAGAATTACCACTTTAACTTTCAAAGTTCTCTGAGGCACAGCACCTTCATTGAAACATTCAAAGTCCTTATTATTTCTTTGGACTGTCAATAAACATTTTCTATTCTTAAATCTCACATCAACTTTGACTTTGTTGTGTGACTTAAAGATGAGTATTTGGGTAGCAAGTAAATAAAAATTCAAGGTAAGATTCTGTCTTTATTTAAAATGCTGAAACTTTATTTGTTGGGGAACTTCGTGGATTCTGAAAAGTTCATTAGTATTTTTTTTATTCTGCTCAATTAGTTTGCAGATTATCATTTAAATTTTGTGCCCCAGGTAAATATCTTACACACCAATCCCCCTAGATAATTTGCTAAGTCAACCTAGGGTTCTTTTGCTCAATTTAAGATAGAAATCCTAAAGAAGCAAGCAATATCATCTGCATGAGCATTTCCTGAGGCTTAGGCTCAAGCACAGAGAATAGCACACTGATTAGTGTTCTGAGACTGAATCCTTGAGGCCAGGAGAAATGAAATCTTTATAGAGAAATGGCAGACTTGCACAAGCATGCTGTCAGCAGTTACACATGATTCCAGGATTTTTGCTCACACCTTCTCAGTTCTTTGCTCTTGGCATAGGGCTTTGCTATTTGCACAGCAATCTGTTCATGGGTGCTGGTTCCACCTGCACTGGCTTTCTACCAGCCCCCCAGAAAGGTCGTGTGTTCATCAAGTTCAGGCGTTCTATACATGCCTGGAGTTTCAGGAAAGCTAAGCCGCTTCTGAAAATGGTCAGCAGCTCCGGAACAGGATCATTGGGGGAAACCTTGTTTCAAGCAACTTACATTAGGCAGAAAACCTTGGTGGGGAGAATGAGGGCCCTGTCTACTTTGTCCACCCAAAGTTTGACCATCTGAATATTGATGGACATGGCGATGGGCTAGAACTCAGCTTGGCCAATAAAAGACTTGTTCTCCCTTTTACCTCAGCAGTCAAATCAGAAGAAAATGTACTAAACAGCCTATTTTCCCAGTGAGATGGGAGTCATTTGAGCCAAATCTATCCCAGAAGACTCATGGCATAAAACAAAACCTTTCATTGTTCTTTATAAGTAATACTATGCACAAAATATTGAGAATATCTTGGTTTTACAAGAGCAATTGATCAAAGAGTGTGGGTTTACCTTATACTAGCAGAACCATAACATAATCATAGCCCCTCTGAGTAGAGAGAAAGGGAAGTTACAAATGGATTATCTGTCCCAATCCAACTCACAATGAGTGCAATGGTTCCACAAACACAACCTCAGGGTTTTCCATGGTTCTTCATTATATAACATGGACTAAATCATATGGTGGTGAGAAGAATTCCCACAGTGTTCCATGATTATTGTAGTGAGATTATGACAAAAGAGGTCTAGTTGAAGATCCAAAAACCAGTCCCTCTTTAACCAAGAAAGTCAAATAGAAAAATTAAAAATACATCAAATATATACCGATGATTAGTGTGACCTTCGAGATAAAATTGGCAAGTATTCTGCAAAGTTTTCAGTGCATAGAAGATAAACCTTACAAATATTCAGGGGATTACTATATAAGGAACATATTTAAGATCTAATATTTTATAGGTGTACTATCTAAGACATAGGACAAGTTATTGAATAATTTTATCTCTTCTATGAAAAGAGGGCACAGTACATTATGATATACTTCTCTGATTTTTCAGAAAGTATATAGTACAGTTGCTTATATTGAGTGACTAAGAAAGTTGCATTATTTGAGTGAGATTCAGAAAGGAAAAATTCTAAAGTAGATTCAGGCTTTTATACTAGCCATACTGCATTCAGCAGTAAGATCCAGTAGACTCAAAAGTCCTTTAGTTATTCATAGTACACAGGATTGGCACAAAGTGTCTTTGGCAAGCTATAATAGGAAAGACATTATGTGCATACCTAAGGTAATAAGACCATCTGTAATAAGACCATCTGTAGTCTATAGCATTCTCTATTCAGAAACGAATATTTGACAGGCTACTGAGCTTATTAATCTTGTTACACAGACACTATTTGAGGAGAGACATCTATCATGGACTGATTGGGCCACAAAAAAACATTAATTTGTGTGGGCACAGCTGAACTTTTTGTATACATTTAGGAGTAGGCTCAATCAGTTGTGAACATGCTTGTGTGCATGCACAAAGACACACACACACACATATTTGCAAATCCACAAAAAGAGAAGACAAACTGCATCTATGTATGGTGTTATGGTTTGGGTTGTGCTAAAATCTTAACTTCCAATACAACAAAAGTTGAACTTTGTGGAAATCTAATTGTTTAATTATATAATTATATATATACATGTGTGTGTTTTTGTGTATGTATGTTGAGGTAGGGTTGGCTCCTAAACTAATGTAAACTAATTTAGAGAAATTTGGACATAGATATTCGCCCAGAGAGAATGACATATACAGTTGAAGTCAGTGGTCTACAAACCAAAGAAAGGCATAGATTGCCCCAAACCTCTAGCAGCTAGCAGAGAGGTATGAAACAAATCTTTTTCATCATTCTTGTAAGAACAAAACCTGCCAACGCCCAACTCATGGACTTCCAGCCTCCAAAACCATGTGACAATATGTTTTTGTTGTTTAATCACCCCGTTTTTGGTGCTTTTTTACATCAATTTTTACAAACAAATGCAAATTCATTAAACTCTCTTCCTCAACTCAGACCTTTGATCTTGTATATGTGTGTGTGTGGCAGGTCCCTCTGACTGGTTCATATAGAAGGTAAAAATTCTGAATAGATGACATTCAGATGTTCACTGTTTCTACATTATAGCTAAAATATTGTAGGCTGGGAGTGATGGTTAGAAACCTCCCACTGGGCAGAACACCTGATTTATGTTGTCACAAGTATATATTATACATTGCAGATACTATTGGATTTCCAGGATAAAAGCACAGGTCCCTTTAGTTAGCAAGATTTGAGGATGATAAGAGAATATAATCAGAAAAAGATCTGTGTAGAAGGCTCCGTTGTAGTGGACACATTGTAGTGGATACAGATTTGGGGGTTATATCCAATTCTATTTAGAAGTTGGAAATTTATTTTTTCAATATTTTCTATTCATTCTTTGTCATTGACCACCCAAATTCTTTGTAGTGAGTAGGTCTATTAATTTAGTGATAATTATTTCAAAAAGAAAAGCATTTTTGGACCCAAACTGTAAGTCCTTACTCTCAGCCATTTGTTAGAGAATACTGTTGTTGAATGTGTAAATTCCTAACAGCAGAGACAGATTCTATTTGAAGGGACAACTGAGGCAATTTCTGAGGATATTTGAATCTACTCAACCCTGTCAATGAAGGAGAGGGAATGGAGATTTATTTGTTTTTACTCTAATTGAGATGTGTTCTGGATATGGATTTCTGTCTCCCTGCCTAAGTTACTGTCTGTAGCATTATTCAATAGTTCACAGTGTGTCTAACTTATAGACACTAGACCATATATTAATTCATCTAAGCCAAATAATTCACCATATGACTCAAGAAGTCAAGTACTGATTGGTGTTCAGGTATCCACAGGTCTGAAGATATATCACAGCACTTGTAAATTACTGGTCAGTTAGATGTTTGAAATGGTCATTTCATAAGATTAATTAAGGAGACATCAGCATGGAAGTGACTCCTACTGGGGTTGGGGCTACTGTTTTTTCAAGATGTGACACGTTAATTATACCAGCACTTATTATTTTATGTGATAAACCTGAAAGATATATTATGAGACCAGGAAATAAAAAGTAGAAGGAGTTTCTCAGTTATTCTTTTTGTACATAATATGATGACCGATGTATTTCTTTTTGTCTTCATATTCTGTTAGCACCAGAGATAAAAATTAAAATCTCAACTCTGTTTCCAGAATATCTAAAGAAAGTCTACAAATAATAAAAAAGACTGACAATCCAATATATAATGTTCAAAAGATGTGAACATGAATGTCACAAGAGAGAATAGCCAAAAAAACAGTAGGTACCAAAAAAATCACTTATCATGGAAGTGTAAATTAAATCTACAAAGGTATACCACATGTATCCAACAAATGTCTCAAATTTGAAAAGACTGGCCATCATTGTCAAAGATGTACAGCAACTTGTTGGCTCACGCATTCCAGTGAGAGTAAAGCCACAGTCAAGGACTGTTTGAAACTATCTCATAGAACTAAGCATGTATTTCTCTGCACTCCAGCAATCTCATTTCTTTGCAAATGTCTGAACAAAATAAGTGTCTTTGTTCTCCAGAAGACATGGATGACTTTGCTCATCTATATTATGTGTATTCATAGCAATTTGATTCACATTGTCAAAAACTGAAAACAATCAAGGGCCCAACAAAAGACAAAGGGCTAGATTAAAGGTATTACATAAAAATAATAGAAAAGAAGAACAAACTGCAACAATATTGATGCATTTCACATGCCATTTAACATACCTTAGGCTGCTAGGGAATTACCTTCTAGCAATTACCTGGTATTCACATAAAAAAATTAATTTAATAGTGCAGTAAAATTAACATAATTTATTTATTGCATTTGATATATTTTAATTTTTTAAAATACAAAAAATTCAAGAATATATCTTCTGCCATATATACCTATACTAATATATATATATATATATATAAAGAGATATACATAGGTATATATAATTTTTCCAGCCTTGTTATAAATTGCAAAGGTTTTACATGGAGGGTTTTCTCAGGAAAGCTAATCTACCTGTGCTGGACTCCCTGCTCTGTAAATGCATTGTAGTCTGTGACAGAAGAGAGATTCAAGGAGACCACTGAATATATCCAAATAAAGATTCAAGAGAAGGACAATGTTTGTATCAGCTTTCAGATGTTATGACTAAAATAAACAAAATAAAAAATTGGAGGAGAGAAAGTTTATTTATGTTTATGGTTTCAGAGGCGTCAGTCCATGGTAGGCTGGTCCCCAAAATTTGGGCCTGAGGTGATTTTTTCATAAATGAAATTTTTGTGATAATTTTCATTACAATTCCATTGTTTTTTAGTCTCTTATATTTCCTTATGCCTGCTCATGATGAAATACTCTTGAATCTGACTGGTATTCAATCTATGGTACAAAATGCCTATTTTTTAATATTATTATAAAATTTATCAATGCAAATGTCAAGGAGAAC
Source organism: Callospermophilus lateralis (assembly GCF_048772815.1). NCBI lineage: Eukaryota > Metazoa > Chordata > Mammalia > Rodentia > Sciuridae > Callospermophilus > Callospermophilus lateralis. The sequence continues at coordinate 62,383 of NW_027513060.1, forward strand.
ATTAATAAGTTTGGCATGACCTGAAATTGAGGTTTAGTATATTTCAGATACATTGATCTTTTAGGACATTTTATGTTTAGTTTATACCCCTATGCATTTGTATGCATTTATTTCCAAAGTCATTGGTGTCTTATCCCATTTTTAACTACGTCTTAGAACACAATGTTCTGTTTGACTTGTGTTCATGTTTTTTTCATTAAAATACAGTTGCCATTTGTACAGCATCATTTATATTTGAATTTGAGACTTATGCTTTCTAAATTTGGACATTTTATATTCATTGGAGTAGATTCAATTTTTTGTTAAATTTTTAAGTTAATAACTTAAAATAATGTCACAGTGACATAATACATATTACAATATAATGAGAACAATATATTTTTTTAATATCAAAAATACATTTCAAAATTTTAAAATAATATTAACAAGAACTGAGTTACTTAAAGATCATACAATACTACATTTTCTGATAATGCTAATAATTTTTTTACATAAAAATGTTTCACATAGTTTTGCAAACAGGATTAGTAAATAATATTTAATTATAAAAATAGATTGCATTCTACTAATTTGATTAAAATATGCAATGAAGTTAATTTTTACTAAAATTACCAGAAGAAAAGGAAACATACTAAATTAGAACTAATATTTTACCACATTTTATATTTCCTCAGACTCTTAAGTTATATGAAAATATGAGAACTGTATATACATATGAAAACCAAATATACATATGAAAGTAAAATGGTTATTTGTATCTACGTGAGCTATTAACTTTTATTAAACTTTACTATAAATGATAAGGACATTGATACTTTTGCTTCTCCTTTATTCTAATATTTGATATTTACATCATTATATTATCCAATATTTATTACTGTATAATTTATTCTGTAACTATTGCCCATTCAATTTGAAAATACTCTTTCTATATTTAAATGGGCCTATTTTTATTAACACAATTTCTCTATTTTGGAGACTTATTATATTGATTAACTTCCTAATTAGATAAAATTAATTATTAGTAATATTTATACAATAAATCCAAGCTTTATAGTCCTCAATTTAATCTTTCTTGAGAATACCTTCATCTTTTGATTCATAGTTTTTATTTTTAATGTTCTGATGTTAGCAGTGAATGATACTGTAGGGAAGTCCAATACCAGTCTAAAACTCAAAACTCTTTAAGCAAGTTGGCTTCTGCTCCATTGTCTCAGGTATTCTTTCCAAATTCTTGAAGATCTATTTAACTAAAAGGCACCCGCATGTTGCCTAAAACTCAAAGTGTTCTATGCATAGATTTAGTTTTTGTATTTTTTGCTTTGTTTTTCTAGTAAATTTCAGTTTTATTACTGTGCTAAATCATTACTTGTTATTTTTAGTTGCTGAGACTCATTCCTCACTAAGACTAATTATCTGTATTTTTAGTGGATTTGTCTCACTGTTTAGTCTTTATTTTCATTTGTAGTACTCCATAATTTTCTCAAACTTTTTCTCTCCTCTCATCATTAATTCTCCTTCTCTTTGTCCTGGGTGCTACCAAATTTATTATGAGTTCAGTTGTGATTTTTTTATCCTGTTATTTTCCGTCAATTTTCTCTTATCTATTTGGAGTCTGAATTTATTGAATTAAATAAACTCACTATTGCTTAGTGAGTTTCTTTGTTCCTCACAGCACTTGGGAAAGCTTCTTTCTGTTTCTTGGGTCCAACTTACCTCTAACCTAAGTTCGAGAACTTCATGCTGTGTGTCAATTTTTGTGGCCATTGACTCCGCCAAACTGTATTTCCTTATTTGTATACAACTTAAGTATACTTCATATTCTGGCCACCTGGAGACTTGCATTCATTTTTAGGCTAATGAAGATCATTTTTCTTCTTTCTCACCATAGAGAAAAACTGTATGTAGTCCACATGAAAAACAATCTTTTCGTACTGGGATTGTGGCTCAGCCATAGAGCACTCGCTTAGCACAGACGGACCCAGGTTCGATTCTCAGCACCACATAAAAATAAAGGCATTGTGTTGTGTCCATCTTCAAAAGAGAGAGAGAGAGAGAGAGAGAGAGAGAGAGAGAGAGAGAGAGAGAGAGAAAGAGACAGAAAGAGAGAGATTCTCTCAAAAAAAAAAATCCTTTCTCCCTGCATATATATGAGGACATTTCCTGATCTGCCATTTTTGTTTCTTCCATGTGTTTGGATAACACCACACAGTCCAAAGTGGAGATGCTCACAGATGTTAGAGTCTGTAAACAAGTCAGGATGGCACCTGGCATTTTGCCAGAGGGAGTGGTTTGTGAAGTAATGCCAGCGAGCCATTAAGTGTGAAGATTCCTTATTGGTTGACTGCTGTATCTAGTTTATGCTAATTAAGATAAGCTGTGTGGAATGTATATATACCCCTCCTGTCCTACAATAAACGGCTCCCACTCCTGCTGTATCAATCTACACAAGTTGCTCGTCACCCCCCTGGTTATTTTGCTGCAGCCGGACTGTGGCACACAGACGCCGCATACCCCACACCTTCAGTGGGCAGACAGGACAATTGACTTGCCGGAAACAGTGCCCATGCTTTTCTAGGCATCTCTTCACAACCAATCTGCTCCCCACCTCTAGGTTCCTCTCCTAGGAAAAGAGAAACATGCAATTCCTCCCTTTCTATTGGCCTCCTTCTGGCTTCACAAACATCAGTACAAATTTGGTGGATACTGAGACTGAATAGTATACTTTCTTTGGAGGATAGGGAACTTTTAAAGCTACAGTCTGCTCTACCCAGATCCAGAATTATCTACATTTCAAAGTATGGCATTAGGCCCTTCCCCTTTCTTTCTCTGCTGCTAGTGAATGCCTGCCTGGATTTTCAATGTTTTCTTCATCTTCTTCTTTTAGTTATGCTGAAGAGAAGAATTTTATGGCTTCCATTATTTTGTACACACAAATCTGATTCTTATTTAAAAATATATACACTCCCATAAAACCATGAAATATTATTTACTTTCATTTAAAGTATATAATTATTTAGTTCAATAGAAGTCTTTTCCATATTAGTGTACATTTCGTATCACAAATATAAGGTTTTACTTTTTCTTAAGACTTAAATAGGATTATAGCATACCAATAGGTTTAATGGGTGTGATTTCTTTCTGATCATGCAATGTAACCAGATTATTAAAAAAATTTACTTGAAATAAGTGATGTTGATAACTTTTGAGTACGAGTCTTTCATCTGTACCAAAAACTACAGATGAAACTTTTCATGGGGCACCACCTTATGACATAAATATTAACAACAACAACAAAAAAGAACAGAAAAGCTATAGTTCATCCATTTTTAAAGCAATGTATACTCATTAAAATAATCCCTGGATTTAAAAAAAATTGTTTTTCAACATATCTGTTAAACGAGATGAAATAATTAATCATTTACTAATTACTTTTGAAGAGTTTCCTGGGATGGATTACAGTTTTTCATTCAATAGGATTTTATTATACCATGGATTCCATAGAGTACTATCATGTATATAATATTTAACCAAGGATTATATACTTTAAAACTTATAATTAAAGGAGGGACTTAATATGTTTACTGTAATGTCTGAAATACAAACTATTATTTAACTAATAAAACATCCTCATTTTAAATATAGCAATAATTAGAGCTGGGTATAAAATATGCTGGTAAAATATGTATTATATAATTATACATATTATATACGTTATAAGGTAACTTTTAAATAAAAAATAATATTAAAAATTCTGTTTAAATTCAAAACAAGCATGTCTTTTTTAATTTTACTTTTTTTATTTGTTTTAATTAGTTACACATGAAAAAACAATGATCTGGACAAATCGTACATTTGAATCAGATGGGGTATAATTTCTCATTTTTCTGAGCGTACAGGTTGCAGAATCACATTGGTCATGCAGTCACGTATATACATACAGCAATAATAATGTCTATTTTATTCTGCTGCCCTTCCTTTACCCCTTCCCATACCCTTCCCTCCTATCACTTCTCTCTACCCATGTAATGTGACACACTTCTTTTTTTTTTCTTTTTCCTCACTTTGTCATACATGTATTCTGTATAACAATGAGAGTCTCCTTCCATCTTCCATGCAATTCCCCTTCTCCCTCCATTTCCCTCCCACCTCTCTTCCCTATTTAGTGGTAATCTTCTTCTCATGTTCTTCCCTCCTACTCCATTTTGAGTAACCTCCCCTTATCAGAGAAGACATTCGGCATTTGTTTTTTAGGGATTGGCTAACTTCACTTAGCATAATCTGCTCTAATGTCATCCATTTCCCTGCAAATGCCATGATCTTGTTTTATTTTTTAGTGCTGAGTAATATTCCATTGTATATAAATGCCACACTTTTTTATCTATTCATCTATTAAATTAAAAAATTAGCAGAAAATAATTTTAAACTTCTCTGAGGATGTAGTCAGCTTTTTTGTCACTGTGAACAATATCAACCAAAACATCCTAGAGCAAGACAAGTTTGGGGGGCTCAAAGTTTCAAAGGTTTTATCCCATAGATGGTGAACTCCATTTCTCTGGTCCCAAGATGAGGCAGCCCATCATGCTACAAGAGGGTGCAGCAGAGAAAAGATGTTCAAGTCATGAATCAGAAGGGGTAGAAAAGGGTCCACAGGGAAAATGCACCCCTAGGCCCTGTCTCCCAGTGGCCCACCTCCTCTAGCCATGTTCATCTGCCTACAGTTACCACCAGTACAGTCCATTCAAATTGAGTTTCAGTTTTCATAATATAATTATATAATATATAATAATATAATAATTCCATCTGTGAAATTTTCTGCATTAATAGAAACTTTGTGTAAACACCTCATATTCAAACCAAAACCCTTCAGATCAGGTAATTTTGTTTCTCGTCTAGATCCAATAACATCTTAGATTATAAATCTTTTGACCTAGTTTCCTAATAGTAAGACAATTTCACTTTTTACCCAGATGGAAAGAGTCTTTCTCAAATGCAATAACATCTCTATTTTTACTAATAAAATTTTCACTTCTGAAGCAAATTCCTCTAGACATACCAAAATACAAGTGATTAGATTATGTGGCAGGATAGATCTGTCAATATTTTAAATCAGTAATTTTCTCAAGTGTATTACATTTTTTAAGTACCTAAAAGTTATTGGGGGTAGTAATTTTTGTCTTGAGTATTAGTGTTAAATATAAATTTTAAATGTGATTTTCTTTTCCAATGTGATTGTTTTTTGCAAACATATAGCATGACATTAACAAAGAAGAAAAGTTTTTAAAGGTTTGAATAAAAATAGATAAACAGAGATTACCTTTAAAACTACACAAAATTTTTTTCAGTGGAAATATATGTTTTTGAGGAAATAAAACATAATATTAAATATGAATAAAAGGAGAACAATGCTAAGAAAAAAATGTTAAAAACATAGTCGAGTGTTTTGTTTTCATTTTGTAGTGCAATTTATTTATTTTGATTCATAAAATGATTTGAATAAAATTTAAGCAATACTTAAGTAGGTAGTGTTAAATTTATTTTTATGTTCTTAAGGGTTTTTGGGGGGGTGTCAGCAGTTTACTGAAAATTTAAACAAGGGGCAGTTTACTACTGAGTGATATCCCCAGCTGTTTTTATATTTTTATTTTGGGACAGGATCTCACTAAGTTGCTTAAATCTTTGCTAAATTCCTGAGGTGGAACATGAAGTGGAGACCCTCCTGTCACGATATACCTAATAAATCAAATTAAATTGAATATTTTAAATATTATAAACTCAAAGAATATCTTCATTTTACTACAATTATTGCAAGACAAATTGTAACACTTATGAAAATTTGGTGTCAAAATTTTGCCAATCTGAATGACTATTTTTTTATATTTCCTTTTCTTCCTTTTGCTTTACTTGCCCTATATTAACATCACAAATTTTTTGTAATATTATATTTTCAAATTTGTGTATTTTCACTAACTTACCAGATGCAAAGGAGGCAACACTCCATCTCAAACCTTAGGAAGAATCACGTGGATGATTTATTGATTCTGAACCTGAACATAACATCTACTTTATAGTTCAGGGGAAACTTGAATACAATACAGTGATCAGTCTTCTGTATCTTCCCCTTTGTATTTTAATAGTTGTTTCCTTTGTTATATAGCACAACCTTAATAGCTTATGTTTCACAGGATTTTAATTCATTAAGCCATATTTTCTTTCTCAGAAATTGCGTATTTCTTTCCCCAACTTCACATGGTCAACATTTATTTAACACACCTTCCTGGAATTGCAATGTACTAATTTGGTACATTGATATGATTAATAACTCAAAAATTCTATCAGAATTTTATAACAAGTAGCATTACCAATATTTTTCATCTGCCTTTGAAGGAAAGATTGTTTTTAGCTATTAGGAATATTGAGTTATTTATTATCTTAAAATCCACTATTGGTGGTTCACTAATTTTCTTTACATAAAAAGGTTACCCTGTCTCCTAAAGTATTGAGATTTTACTTGAAAAGTTGGGGAAAATGTTCCCTGGCTTATAGCTCTGAATATTGCCTTGTGGGGTGCTGATAACTGTCTAATTTTTTTGTTATTCTCTTGTTCACTCGCTGTTTTTTGTTTTAATCTTTAAAAGCAGATTCATTGGAGTATCTGTTGGTATTGATCATTCTGTAAAAGTTTTTGAAATGTTCACTGTCTATAATCCCAGCAGTTCAGGAGACTGAGGCAGGAGGATCACAAGTTTAAACCCAACTTCAACAAAAGAGGGGCACAAAGCAACTCAGTGAGATCCTGTCTCTAAATAAAATATAAAATAGGGCTGAGGATGTGGCTGGTTGAATGCCACAAAGTTCAATACCTGATACCCCCTAAATAGCCTAATATTCACAAGGCAGCTTCATTTATTCTTTAATTCCTAGACAAGTATACAAATATGAACAGATTATCATTTTTCCAATTGTGATTTTCAAAGGAAATGTTATCTCTTTTTTCAAGGCTCTTCCTAGCCTGCTCATTCTTAGCATTTTTTTAACACTTTTAATATGCATCGACATTTTGTTATTTGCTTAAATATCTTTACCTTGTCAATGCATTTATCTCAGGATGTCATTCTGTTCTATGGATATGATTCTTTTTTTTTGTTTAGTTTTTGTACATTTTATTGCTGTACTTGCTGTTACATAGTTGTAAATCCACACAGTGTAACAATATAATTTGGCCAATATCACTCCCTATCTCCTGCCCCTTAATCCCTTTTCTCCACTGATCTCCCTTTGATTATTAGGAGGTCCACCTTCGCCATTTTTTCCTTTTTCCTATCTAGTTTGTGCATATAGGAGAAAACATATGACACTTGTCTTTCTGAGTTTGAGCTATTTCACTTAACATAATGGTATCTAGTTCATTTTTCTGCAAATGCCAATGTTTCATGTTTCTTTATGGCTGAATAAAATATGATTGTTATATATACCATATTGATGGCTGGTTTCATAGTTTGACTATTCTGAATGGTTCTGCTTTAAACATGGGTATGCACTATCACTATAGAAAGAAGACTTTAATTTTTCATGATAAATACTAAGGAGTGGTATCATTCAATCCTATGGTGGTTCCATGCCCAGTCTTTTGCAGAAACTCTATGTTGATTTCCATAGTGGTTGTAGTAATTGAAAGTCCTGCCAACAGTATAAAAGTGTTCCTTTTTCTCTACATCCTCTCCAGCATGTATTATTATTTGTATTCTTGACGATTATCATTCTGACTGTTGTGAGATGAAATCTCAGTGTAAATTTGATTTGCATTTCCCTAATTTCTCTGACATTGAACATTTTTTCATGTATTTGGTGGCGACTCATTTTTCTTCTATTGAGAATTGCCTGCTTAATTCATTTGTCCATTTATTAATTGTGTTATTTGATTTTTTTGGTGTAAAGATTTTGAGTAATTTATATATTTTAGATATTTATCCTCTGTCAGAAGAATAGTTAATTAAGATTTTTGCCCATTCTGTAGGTTCTTTCTTCACATTTTTAATTGTTTCCTTTGCTGTGAAGAAGCTTTAAAATTTGATGCCATCCAATTTATTAACTCTTGTCATTATATCCTGAGCTTTAGGGATCTTATTGAGAAAGTCATTGCCTCTGCCTAAAAGCTAGAGTGTTAACCATATGTTTTACTGTAGAAATTGCATAGTTTCTCATCTAATTTCAAGGTCTTTGATCCATTTTGAGTTAATTTTTTTGCAGGATGAGAAATAAGGGTCTAGATTCATTTTTCTACATATGAAAAATCAGTTTTCACAGAGCCATTTTTTAAAAAGGCTATATTTTCTCTAATGAAAGTTTTTGGCACCTTCGTCAAGGATCAGATGACTGTAGACATGTAGATTTGTGTCTGGGTCTTCTATTATGTACCAGTAGTCAGTCTATATGTCTGATTTTATATCAGCACCATGTAGTTTTCGTTGTATAGCTCTGTAGAATAATTTGAAGTCAGGCATTGTGATGTATCCAGCATTGCTTTTTTTTTCTTAACATTTATTTGGTTATTCTGGGCTTTTTATTCTGCCAAATGAATTACAGGACAGTTTACTTTTATAGTTCTATAAAGATGTCAATAGTACTTTTATGGGAATTGCATTGAATCTGTACATTGCCTTTGTTAGTATGGCCATCTTAACAATATTAATTCTGCCTTTTCATAAACATGGGAGGTCTTTCAATGTTCTGAGATTTTCTATTGTAGAAGTCTTTAACCTCCCAGGTTATATTTATTCCAAGGTATTTTATTTTATTTTTTGAGGGTATTAAAAATGCAATTGTTTTCCTGATTTCTTTCTCAGTGAATTTGCTGTTGATATACAGAAAAACTATTTATTTTTGCATGTTGATTTTGTAATCTGGTATTTTACGAATTTGTATATTAGCTTTAGGAGTCTTTTGGTGAAATTTTTAGGATCTTCTAGGTATAGATAGGATCATATCATCTTCTTACAGTGATAATTTAAATTTTTCCTTTTCTGTTTTATCCCTTTTATTTCTTTAGGGCTCTGGCTAGAATTTCCAGATCTATATTAAGTAGGAGTGAGGACATGGAAATCCTTATCTTTGCTGAGATTTTAAAGGAAATGCTTTCAGTTTTTCTGCATTTATTATGAAGTTGGCTTTATGTTTTTCTTATATAGCCTTTATGATGTTGAGATAAGATCCTATTCCTAGTTTATTTAGTGTTTTCTTTTTTTATGATGAAGTAGTGCTGAGATTTGTCAAAGAACTCCTCTTCATCTATTGGGACTACTACATGGTTTTTGTCCTTAATTATGTTTATGTGATGGGTTGCTTTTATTGATTTGTGCATAATCATATATCCTTGCATGTATAGAAAAAAAAACAATTTGATCTTGATATTTAATCTTCTTAATATGTTGCTGAACATGAGTTGCTGATATTTTATTAAGTATTTTTGCATCTAAATTCAGCAGTGATACTGGACTGTAATTTGCTTTCTTGATGTGTCCTTGTTTGGTTGTAGTATGAGTGTGATACTGGCTTCAAAAATCAAATTTGAAAATGTTCCATTCCTTTCTATTTCATGAAATAATTTTAGGTAGAATAGCATTAGTTCTTTAAAGGTTTTGTAAAATTCAGCTGAGAATCCATCTGGCCCTGAGCTTTTCCTTGTTGGAAGGCATTTTATTATTGATTGTATCTCATTACAAGCTTTTTGACTGTTTATGTTTTCTATGGCCTTTTGATTGAGGTTTGGCAGATCATATTTGTCTAGAAATGTATTAATTTCTTCTAGGTTTTCCAGTTTATAGGAATATGTTTTTAAAATAGTCTCTAATGGTTCACTGGATTTCTGAGATATCTATGGTGATTTCTCATTTTTCATATTAATATTATTAACTTGGGTTTTCTTTCTTTTTCTTTTATTTTGTTTGGCTAAGGGTTTATGTTGTTTATCTTTTCAAAGAAACAACTCTTTTTTTCATCAATCCATTATTTTATATCTTCTTAATTTGTTTTGTATTCTGCAAAATTATCATGTGAACAGATTTGTATTTCTCAGTATATTTTCCATACAAAATATGAAAGTATAGAATATATAGAATTTCTCTACTTGTAGTGACTCAACTTATAAAGTTTTTTTTTAATTTTTATTTTTGAGATCAGGAAAGGTTATATACATTCATTCTATAGAAATCATACTATGATATGCAATAAATTAATATTTTAACTACATTTCAACTGTGCTATTCTTTTTTTTTTTTTTTTTGGATACTAGGGATTGAACTCAGGGGCACTCAACCAATGAGCCAAGTGCCCAGCCCTATATTGTATTTTATTTAGAGACAGGATTTCACTGAGTTGTTTAGCACCTCACTGTTGCTGAGGCTGGCTTTGAATCTGAGATTCTCCTGTCTCAGACTCCCAAGCCACTGGGTTTACAGGAGTGAGCCACTGTGCCCAGCTCACTTTGTGCTATTCTTAAGTTATGATGGTTTATCAATACATAATCCCATTACATGTCATGGAACATTGACCATATACTCTGCATGTGAATGAGTATAAGTATGTGTGTGTGTATGAACATAGCACATTAACATGTTCTTTTATTTCTTCTATTTTTTTATAATCTAAAATAATACTTCTGCCACAGTACTTTTGTTTTAAGGAAATATATATCTGTGCCTTCTCAGTATTCATATGGGTATAGGTGAATTTTCTTTTACTTTTTACTCACTCTATATAAAATTTGTCTTTGGTCTAAAATTTTATTTTAATGAGATGAGTTGAAGCACCTATAGGAGTAGCATTTGATAGGTTAAGACTCAGTTTATTTTTCTGTGTATATTTACCCTTTTTTTGCAGTTATCCAAAGGAAATGTAAGAAGGATACACTCCTTGATTCCTCGATTTTTTTTCTTACCTCTCTGCCTAATGTTTTCTCAAAGTTATTAGCAGTTGTCTGTGTTTCTTCCTTTCATTAAGACTTACTGCAGTATTTGTTTCCATTTTATGTATATAATATTTGCTTACGTCAGTTTCAGGAGGATAATTTGTAATCTGCTTTCACTCATATTATTTCCAAAAATATATTTCCCCTTGCTTTAGATTTTTTAATTATGTATGTTAATGTAGTTAAAATTAGTCCAAAGAAAAACATAGGATAAAATTAATTTGACAGAATTTGAAAGAGACATACATCAAAATTTGATTATACAAGAAAAGTCACTTGTTTAACATCTTTCCACTTCAATGCATGCCTAAAACACTTTTAAAAACACCTCTACAGTAGTGACAAAAGTCTATCTGGAGAATTAAAGCATTAAAAAGTCCAACGGCATTGTCTTATGAGGTTTCAGATCCATATGTTTAGAAAGTCTGTTAAGAAATTCTTTGGGGCAGTCACAGATTATGTGCTTCCATGTCAGCTAACCAAAGGGCCAAGGCACTCATTTAGGCTACTCATCTTGGTCTCAGGCAACACAGCCGTGGTCAGTCAGTCCCTGGAAGTCCAGAAGCTACTGAGGGTGGAAAAGTAGACCACCATAGTGTCCAGGGTCCACAAGTGAATGAACCTGAGGCTGAAGCAGGCCAAGGCAGCTTAGGCTTAAAGTGAACTATTCTTCCTCTCAAGGGAGAAGGTATGTAATGTCAAAGCAGCTTGTCCCTGGGAGCCCATGGCAGCTGAGGCACTGAAGTGAGGGAGACCCAGTAAAGGTGGGCATCCTCCAGACCTACTTTCATAGAATAGGGATGTTGTCTCTGATCACCTCTAGATCTTTGCAGTATCTGGCCAGAAACCCATGAAACCTAAAACGTGGATGGATAAAAGAAGAAGTACCTGTTTTAAGAATTAATATTTTATTTATTTATTTTTTATATTTTTATTCGTTCCTCATAGTTGTATATAATGATGGGATTGTTATTACATATTCATATGTGCACATAATATAACCATATAATTGCAAATATCATCCTCTAGTGGTTCCCCTTTCTCTGCTTCTGCCTCCTCCTTGTACCTTCTCTCACTTCTACTGAACTCCCCTATATTTTTGCAATATTCCTGGCCCCGTTCATTTCTTTCTTTTTAATTTTTTTCCCTCTCTAGCTTCCCCATATGAGAGAAAATATAAGACCCTTTACTCTCTGAGTTTGATTTATTTTGCTAAACACTGACATTGTAGATGCCCTCACAGAATATGAATCTGTGGCACAGCTCCAGTTAGGATCTTATGAAAATGTGGGGGTAGGAAAGATGCTAGAATGAGATGGACATCATTACCTTAAGTACATGTATGAAGACATGAATGGTATGTCTCTACTTTGTGTACAATCAGAGATATGAAAAATTGTACTCTATATGTATAATATGAATTGTGACTCATTCTGCTGTCATATATAAGAAATTAAAATATAAAAATATAAAAAATAAATAAAAACCAAGGCTAAATTTAAAAAAAGATATTATGAAAATCCATTAATTTATTTCTGTATGTTTATAGGAGGTCCCCTCATTTTCTGGAAAGTAGCATATCTAACATCTTTGTAAAAATTTCATGCTTATCCAAATATTTTATTACTTTACCTCAAATGTCTTAGAAATGTAATGAATATATATATATATATATATACACACACACACACACACACACACACATACATATATTTAGTATTCTATGCCTTTTAGATCAAGCACCATACAAACACACACATATATACATAGGTATATGTGCACTTTCACTGTAATGCAAGAGACAGATAGATAATTACTTTTGAATATTAAATTAACATTTTTATCTCCAAACCATAAGTCATTGATCTCTCTCTCTCTCTCTCTCTCTCTCTCTCTCTCTCTCAATACTCAGGTTGATTCCTCTCATACAAACACAATTAATCTAAAACATTTAAAAACCTGTTGACCATAATAATAAAATTGTATTTAAACATTGAAAATTTTTCTTTTTTTTCAAACATTATTTTACTATATATCATACAGATAGATTAGTTTTGCTCCCTAAGTGTCCTGAAATAAAGCAAAGACAATCACACACTGTCTTATTGGGCTGATCAACATAGAATGAGATAATTATCCTAAAATTCAATACATTATCTACATTATATACCTTACCTCAAAATTAGAAAAAAGTCATTTTTATTGAGAGTGAAAGAGGGTAGTAATTCATCAAATTAGGAAATAAATGTAAATAAACCAGAAAATATTTCTAAAGTTGTACACAAAAATTTCTCCAAAGTTTACAAGAGATATCATTATCTTTTCAAGGAAAAGAAGTAAATTATATGCTAATTTTATTATTACGTAATATCAATTGTAAGATATTTACAATTTCAGCTATGATAAAATGTTGGAAATGTGCATGTAGAAATTGATACAATTTGGTACCTCACATTTTTAAAAGGTATTAAGCCTCAGTATCATTAACTATTCTTTGTTCTGCTTGCTTCACAGGGGCACTGAACAAGTGCTGAATCTTCATCCTAAATAATGTCATACTGTTGATGAACATTCACTGAGAAAGCAAGAGGCAAAAGGAGAAAATGATTAATTGTGACTGAGGTGAACAGACAGGGTCAAAGAGGCTTTAAAAATAGAAAATATTTAGCTTGAGAGATAGTAATAGAAAGTCTTTCCAAGGCTGAGGGAACCTAGGCAGAGTCAGGGAGATATGAACAGATTGATGCACTCAGAAGAACACTGACAATTTCATATTCCTGCAGCATAAACTCAAAGTGGAATGGTGTGGAAAAGAGATTGTCAAATACCAGATTGAGTGGTGAATTCCCCCAAAAAATTATTAGGAAGACAAATTTGAAAGGTTCAGAAATATTATTGTCTTTATCTCAGAAATGCTAAGAGTGAACAAGAAAGCATCAAATAAACACTATTTTTATTTGTATTACACATCAAATGTGTACCAACAATATTTTCTAAATTGATTCTTTAAACAAAATTAGCTGTAATAAATGTCTTTTGCAATAACAGTTATGACAATCACTAATAATTAACTAGATTAAAATAATCTCAGGAATAGGTTTATGTTAATTGTTTTTGTAAGAATTTTATAGAATAAATAAAATATCTTTTTAATGTGGATAATTTATAATAAACTAGTAATTAATGAAGAAAATTAAAGTATTTACATAGGAGGTATGAAATTTGTACATTTGTATATGTGCAACACATTACTAACAATATATTATTTTATTTATGTTACTAGTAATTTTTTCTAAATGTTTTGAATCCAAAATAATTTTTATATTTATAAATTGGTAATATAATTTCTTTTTAAACATAAAATTTAGATGTAAACAAAAGTAGTATACACCAAGACTAAAAAATCTGTACTATAGATGCTACATTCTAGAGTACTATGTTGGTATGTATAAACACACTATGTGAAAGGGGGGAAAAAAAAGTAAACCTGAGTCTTAATTTCAGTCAGTTAAGTGTACCAGTTTATTAGTCATGTTTACTCTAAGAATGTTTTCTCTAAGAAAATGAAAATTCAAAATGGGTAATATGAACTTGTTTTTATAGAGGTTTGGGTGATATTTAAAAATGAAAGAAATTGTTCTTTTCCCTGTGCCTGAAAGATGAAGATGAGGGATCAGTTGTCCAAAGATGCAGAGCATAAGTAGAGAGGATGGAGAACTACCCTCTTTAACACTTCCAACAAATTCACAAGAAGCTTACGTTCCTCCAGCACTCAGATCGTGTGCTGGCGCCTCCATTCTGTCTATCTATACACAACACACATCAAACTCCAGACATGTCATCATAGCAGTCTATCTGCAGCAGTTTCTCAGAGCACACTGCAGTGTAGGGAAGGTTAGATAATGTCTTCAGACAGGCAAACCGATTAAATCCTGGTGATACTACTCCTTTTCCCCATCTTCTCCCACAGCATTAGTTCTTCTCTTTCACTCATTTGAAAAACTGGCATACTCAACATAAGCAACTTGTACTTCTCATCAAGTTTAAGTAGCATAATGTCTAAAATGGTAAACAACCAAAAGATGTACAGAAAAATATCAGCATAATTGACATACCATGGACTATGAAAGAGAAAAAAAGAGTTGCCATAACTCTTACACAAATCAGTGATGAAACAAAACAAACATTATTTTACTATATATCATGGTTAAGAATAGGAATTTTCATGTGGCTTCTACACAGAGGACTTTAAAGGTTTTACCAGTTATTAAACATATCTATTTCTTCCATACTATTGAGAAATGAATTTGTAGTCCTATTGAATTCGCTGCAAGAGTCAAACAAAATCCTCATCAACCATCAGAAACCTGTACTGTATGAAAATCTTGCTAAGTTGAAAAGTTCAGATAATTAGTGTCAGTTCAGAGACAGTATGATAAACCCCAAAACTTTTGAGGTTTATTGTTTTATTGTTTATTGTTTGCTTTCCTTATTTGACTTTTCTTGGGAGCCTGTTATCATTAAATATTTAAAATTCCCTTTGCAAAAATGCTTGGGTGGGTTCATGTTAGAAATATGTCTCATTATTGTTAAACCCTTCTATATATATATATATATATATATATATATATATATATATATATATATATATATATATATATATAAATTCCCACTCCATGAAGTGGCAAAGGTCTGGCACCTGACTTGCCTTTCTGATCTATGGCCACAGAACTTTTTTGGTAATACCTGTCATACAACCCTTTACTGGCTGTCAATCTATATTATCCCTTGAAACCTATGCTTTATTAACCATCACTAAAAATTCCTGCATATTAAAACATTTTAATTATTATTCATGCCTTGAAATTTATTGGAACATTTGTATTCACTGTGTATCTAAGGTCAATGATCAACAATCTGCCTCTGTTGGAATTGAAACATTGTATTTAGAGGTAGCTGACAATGTTTCTTTCCTAACATTACAGTCCACATGAAGCTTCTGATTTCTTTCTATACATATGCACTTCAGAGTTCTGAGTTTCAATTATATTGATAATTTCTAGAATTCCCTCTTGAGTATAGGATTGATGGAAATAAAGTAACTGCTCCTAGGAAATCATTCCAGGTCCTAGATTCAAAATATTAAATCCAAGGTTCCATTCAAGGACAACTTATAAATAGTTTTGGGTGGCATTTACATTTGTTTATTTCAGTCTCCTGTGTCTAGCACCCTCAGAATGTCCCATACAGTCCCATACATGCTTGCTGGGCTCCTATCAACTGAAGCTAATGGAATTATGTAACTGTTCTATAAATAGACTTCCTAAAGCCAACTTTGTTCTCATTTGTCATATATTGGACAACTCCTGTGTTCATGAAGGTAATAAGGGGTATTTATCATAACTTCTGCAGAAAAAATAGTTCCCAAATGTATATAAGGAAAATCTTTCACAAAGGAAAAGTCTGTTTCCCTCAGAAAGGTTTAGAAATTTTTCCTCTATGAGCAAGAAAGACTTTAGGAGCATGTGGGGAGGGGAGTTCAAGATTCTTGTCTGCCTATGTCTTCCAAATTTTCTCTATTCTATATCTCAGGGACTCAAGTGCTCTGAGTTGAGGATTTTACTGACACTGAAAATGTGTAACTGCTAATAAAAATACTATTTACTGGTCTCAATCATATCTGCTGTGAAACTGGAGGAAGAAAAGAACTCCTTCAAACTGTCCTTGAGAATGTATGATTTTTCCATTTGTTTTATTAGTTGGATATTTGATTTTAT
Source organism: Callospermophilus lateralis (assembly GCF_048772815.1). Classification (NCBI taxonomy): domain Eukaryota; kingdom Metazoa; phylum Chordata; class Mammalia; order Rodentia; family Sciuridae; genus Callospermophilus; species Callospermophilus lateralis. The sequence continues at coordinate 79,126 of NW_027513060.1, forward strand.
TTTACTCTTTTATTTGAATGTACTTTCTAGAATTCTAAGCTTTTGTCATCTAAACATGCATTTGTATGTGTGTATATATATATATATATATATATATATATATATATATATATATATATATATTTATTTCTTGTATATGGACACAGTATCTTTATTTATTTTTATGTGATGCTGAGGATTGAACCCAGTGCCTCAGACATGCAAGGCAAGCACTCTACCACTGAGCTACAACCCCAGCTCCAGCCCAGTGACATTCTGAGACTCTTAATGCCACAACTTTTCACAGATTTCCAGTGTCCAATTTCTCTGGAACCCATTTTCTTGATGGATTTCTTAATATATGTACAATTCAACCTTGCAATCCTATTTCCAAGATTCATTTCCTGGAGACATTTCTCATAATTATTACATTAGTTAAGACTCTCTAACAAATGAGTGAACAAATACACACATATACACAAACATACACACACACACACACATTAAAATGGGTACTTTGTGAAAAGTTTAACAAAGCAAATTATTTTATAAAACGTGGCTTATTGAATTAAGAAATTCAAGGAGGTAGTTTGTAAAGAGTATTTGAGGCAGTGGTGTGTTCAGATAGTTTTAATAACTGGATTTCCACAAACAACAACAACAAAAATTTGTAGATGTTAGTTTCTCTGACACCATTGCTCTCTCCATGGCTGATTTCAAGTTGGGGGTCGAGCTCCAGTGAGTAGAGAATTGGGAAGCAGTGCCCAGACCTGGACAAAGGGAGCTGGTAAAAGTTGTTCCAGCATATCCACACTACACCTGGTCCTAGAGCAGAAGTAAGGCATTGCCTACTTAGGCCAGCCACGGCAGGGACAATAGCAGTTACTATGATATAGAGGTGGTATTTTTTATGAGACGATTGTCTGGTATGAATATTTCAATCATTTCATTGAATGCTGTGGAAGAGAGTGACTGAGGCAAATTAGAATTCCTCTTCTAATCTGTTTTTGTTAGTGTGGAACACTGACTAAAACTGATTGAGATCCTAAATTCAGATAGCCCAGAAAACAATGTGCAGGGGTCAAGTCCTAGGTGCAGAGGTAAGAAAGTCGACAGGGAAAGTCAAACTAAAGATATCTAAATTGCATGAGTTTTTGTTTTTTCTTATGTACTTCACAGTTGATTAAAAGTCCTGAGTATATTTTTCTACAGTGTTTTAGGGTATTATTCAATACAATTATCTGTCCTACAGTGGTTGAAATGATAACTTGCAATATTCTTTGTTACTCAAAAAAAGTCTAAGTGTTCTCTAACTGTAACTATAATTTCATATTCATACCAAACAGAATTCTGAATGGTTGTGTATGCTTGGCAATTTTTTTTAAAAAATGGAGGAATATTATAAAAATGTAATTGTCATACAAACTATCACTCATCTGTTTTGGGGCCTCCCTTTTCCTACATCCAGACTTCTCTTTATCACTCTAAGAAAGACAAGCTTACGTAAGTAAGTCTTATAACTAGATCTGATCATTACTCTACATGAACCACATTTTTCATCCAAAAGAATCTCATTACATTTCTAATTCATCATTTAAATTTCTGTATTTTTCCAGTTCTTCTAATTGATCTTTTTCTGATCTTTGTAGGCTTAGCTGAAATTCAAACTATTCTTTCTAAACATATTGAGCACACTTTCTCCCTTTTTTCAATTCCTAATTAAATTTAGAAAAAAAAGAGAGAGAAAGAAAAGTGATTATGTCACCTATTCATTATATACATCCTAATACTTGAGAATTCTCTTGGAAGAACATAGGAAATTTATTTAGACATTCTAGGCATTTACTCTATAATATAGACTTTGATGAATTTAATGATTGTTTTGGTCCATGTGTTGCATTAATGTAACAGCTGAAAAATAATAATTTATAAGAAACAGCAATTTATTCTGGTCTGAAAACTAAGAAGTTCATGATCAAAGCAATGGCATGATCTGGTACAGGCCTTTCTGCTCTATCTTTGGTTGGTGGAAAGTGTAGCAAGGCAGGGATGAAACTTGGATCTTTTCTTTGTACAAAGAGTGGAAAGAGACACACACCAAGAATCCATTTTGTAGCAGGGTTGACCTATTCTTGAGTAAACAGTCCACCTCCCAATATTGTTGTTCTAGATTAAGTTTTGAAGACAATGTTTTTTTGGGGGGACACAGTAAAATTGTAGCAGCAATTATAGGCAATCACAAATCTGATCTCGATTTTCATCATGTGTAAAGTAAATGGAATTCATTTTTTTCCTTAAAAGAAACTCAACTCTTATAATTTAATTCATTTTAAATTTATGAATATTAATTATCATTAATATTCTCACATGACATTTCTATAACAAAGACCTTGGATAAAACAAATTGTCTCTCCAATTGGAAATTTAAGAGCAAAGAGAACTTAAATTACTTTTTCAAAGACTACAATATTAGCATTTGGTAGACCCAAGACAAAAACTCAGGATTTCTTACTTTTATTATCTTGCAAAAGGATTTCATAGTTATCCTTTCATTCCAAGTCCTTCAAGTCAGTTTTCAAAGAGTAGCAGACAGAATGTGAAGCAATACTTCCAATGTACATGGTGATGCCTCTCTCTTCATCTGCATCAGCTCCTCAAAGGGTATAGACCTAATCTACACCCATGCATTCAATTCATTGAACAAAATAACATTGTCATTATGGCTATATATTTGTGCCTTTGGTTTCAGAAATGGTTTCCAAATTATTTTCTTTATAATTAAAGTCTACATATAAAAAATCATATAAAATTGATTTAAATGTTGCAAAAAACACTAATATCTAAAATTATGCAAGAATAAAACAAAAATGAATGAAGTAAGTCAAATCTAAATTTTGGTGATGTTATAGTTTAAATATGAGGTGTCCCCCAAAAGCTCATGTGAAAGACTAGTGTGTTAATCCCCTGATAGGGATCAACTAGATGGTAACTGTAGGCAGTCAAGTGTAGCTGGAGGAGCTTGGTTGATAGGGGCATGCCCTTAGGGTTTATATTTTGTTGTGCTCAGGAGATCTCTCTCTTTCTCTCTCTTCTTCCTGCTGTCATGTCCTGAGATATTTTTTCCACCATTCTCTTCTGCCATGATGTTCTATGGGTTCAGAGCAATAGAGTCAACCATATATGGATTGAGACTTAAAAAACTGTGCTAAGTAAACTTTTCCTCCTATAAAATTGTTCTTGCCATGCCTTTTGGTCACAACAATGAAAAAAACTTACTAAATAAATGGAAAGTTTGAAGAAAGTGCCACAAGCTTGAAAATATGTAAAGACTATATAGAAAATAATAAGAGAATAAAGAACAATAGATATATTTTACATGAGATATATTGGTACATTAATATTAAATGTACCAATGATTAAATGTAGGTTCTGTGAACCTACAGTATAAGGCACTATTTATGGGATTTTTCAACTCATCTAATTGACATTCAAAATATGTAATCCTTTCAATGAACTGTGACTGCTTGATATGCCTATACCCATTCAACAATAAAATCATTTAAAGAATAGAAATAAATTGACTTTGGATAATTTTTTTTAAAAAAATAAACACTTTAATTGTTCCTTTTGGGATTAATAAAATTACTCTCTTGAAAAAAATAAATGAAATATAATTTTTCTTTGACAAATAAAGCCCACAGTGCAAATGTGGGCTTACATTATATACTTTGTTAAATGTATATACAGTAGATACATTCAGCCAGATGATCATGAAAACAAATAATCAATACTCCTATATGTTGCTTAGCTATGGTGTTCAGAAGATTAGTTATATTTAAGTGCATTCTTTTAAATTTATATTTTCAACTTGTTATGGGTTTATTGTAACCTAATTACATCATAAGTTGTAGAATATCTATATGATCCCTGAGAATTAAGATTTCAACATACAAATTTTGGAGGAAAAGAGCATTCAGTTAATAATAATGTGAGTATATTAAAATATATATGAAAATGTATATATAGAAGTTTACAGAAATGCATATTTATTTTTTTCCTGCTTTTTTCAGCTAACTGCTAGTTACTTGTCCTTAATGAATATGTAATCAGGAAATCATTAATGAAAAAATGTTTATAATATATTCAGTTAAATGTGTATTTGAACAAAGTATTAAGCTGCATCTTTCATTAAGTTTAATTATGGAACTGAATTTCATAACCTTGGTGAGATTTATTACATCATACTTTAAAAAGTAATAGATATCCTCTTCTGTTATCATTTAGATTTTTCTTATTTTAATACTAAGCTGAATTTCTCATTAATTCTAACCAATCTTTATCTGTTCACTCTCTGTTCCTTTGTGGCAATATTGTCTCTGTTTACTTCTTTTGAAGGAAACTTGCATTTTATTTTTATTTTATGCATATTAATGAAGGTGTTGATATACAAGATGTTGTTAGGGAGTGGTTGAGAGACTTTGATTCCTGATCAAATATGTAAAGCATGATTATCAGAGGAAACAAATTGCCTGAGAGAATTTGAACCTCAGTAACTAGGAAAAGGAATTAGGGATCCTCAGGGCAATTGTGTTTTCTTAAGGATTCATAGAGATTATCATCTTGGTTTTAAATATATTGAACTGATCTTTTAAAACTTACTTTTCTGTGCTTTAAGTTATCCCTGAAAAAAAAAATGTTTTCTGGTAAGAAAACTGTGACTTCTTTAGTCAAAACACATCCTATTTAGATAAAAGTGATTGATTTTTTTTTTTTTTAAGTAGAGACGGGGTTAAGAATACAGAAAAGTATAATGACATTTTCTACAAAAAAAGGGAAAATAAATTTCAAATCAGATTATTTGCTTAACATCTCACCATAATAAGGCAAGATATATAAATTAAATATTCAAAAATACTGGAAAATAGAAATTTCTCAGCCTAAGTTCTGCAGAAAAGCAAACTGGTTATGTACCAGTACTTTAAAAAGTAGTGCAATGCTGGGAATGGTAAGTAAGAGAATGAGAGTGTGGATGCGAATCATTCCTGAGCTGTCCAACTCCCACAGATGCAAGTGAGTGTTCACTGCCAGGCAACTGTTTCTGGAATGCTCTTATGCCTCATGGTAATTCAAGACTGTTTGCCATTGGAGAGTGGGAAGAAATTTAGTTAGGGAGCTTCCAACTTTCACTTATCAGAAGATTGCTTCTGGAATTGTTTTTTCCCTTGCAGTTCTGTGTTCCACTGTATGAGCTTTCAAGCAGTGCTTCTTATACTTCAGCTTCAACAAGGATTTATGGGACAGGATGGAAGAAACAGGGAGCAGACACACTGAGTATGCTGCTGTCAGGAGTACTTCCTTAAGTCAGTTAATTTAAGCATCTACAAAAAAATTGTTGTAAAGAGTCCTAGAGATATGTGAAAAAACATGTTCCCAAAAGAAATACTACTAATCAACAGTTGAACTCTCACTTTTACAAAATATGACAAGGTATGTATGAAGTTATGAATCAAGAATCTGTATAAAATTATAAAATCTCTCTTTTGCATGTCAATCTAAGGGACATAACTGAAAGTATTTTCTGATGTTGATAAAATTGGAGCTTTTTTCTGAAAAATTTAAGCTTTAGACAACATGTATCTTTGACTATGAGCTATAGAGCCTTTCTAAACATGTTTTTTTTTTTTTTCTGCCAAGGTCAATGATTATATAATTGGATGACATTTAAACATATTTTACAATTAAATGTGCCAACATTTTCAAGATTTGCATAAATCAGTAAATCAATATTTTCCTACTGACAAAGTGTTATAAAATTATGTGCTGGTGCAAGATGCATTTAAATGCAAGGTGGACTAAAGGATTTTAATGTCCCAGAAGATGAAAAGTTCACTGAAATTGTTTCCATTAACACATTGCAACTAATGTTTAATAAACTATAACTTGTGAAGTTTAGGTATATTATCAAAGAATGATATTCATTTCCACATAGGGATAATATTGGGAAATTTTCTAAAACAAGGGATATCATGAGTTTAATGGACACACTATTCCATAAACCCACAATTGTTTTAGACAGGGTCTGGCCAACAGAGGACTGTTCACACTGAAGAATGCAAAAGATTTTCTTTATTAAAAATCTCTTCAAATTTCACTTGTTCACTTGTAGCCAAACAAGAACATAAAAATGTTCTCCCAAATCAAACAAATTCTTCACCATTTCTGAAAATCTGATACTAATAATAAACACACTTGCCAATCAGGGAATATGGTAGGATGTTATCCTTTTCCTCTAAAGCTACCTCTTCCTTCAAACACCTTTGAATCTTACTGATATTAACATGGCCATGAATGGATTTCATTAGGGCTACCAGCTCTGAAATAAATAGCCTTTACTAACTTTGCCTCAAATTTGGCTCTATCTTTGACATTATTAAAATGTGCCTTCCTTTTCCAAATACTATGTTTTTGTTTTAAGCTATTTTTTTCCCTATATATCTTATGTAAATCAGAGAAGGCATGTGAGATCAGGAACCACAGAACAAGAATAAGGTACCCAAAGAAGGTTTATTGCGGGGGCACTCCTGGGTGAGGATCACCAGTCCTGGAAAGGGTGAGGGCCAGGGAAGTTGCTGGTAAGAAAGGCAAGAATCATGCTTACAAGGGAAGCTGGAGGTAGGAGAGCCTAGGCCATCTAAATTATTGTGGACAACAGGTTAGCTAAGCCAAGTTTAGGGGCATCTGTGGCTGGTTGGTCCAGGCTGAGAGGAGTTGACAGGGCGATTGCTTCAGCAGTCAGGAACCCCATGGTATTGGGGTCTGTTTCCATGTCAGTTTCTGATTGGCCATTTCGTGTCTCCTCACCAGATGGAAAGTCCCCCATCACAGCTGCCATGGAAGGGGAAGGGTGAAGAGAAGGCTGCCAACTCAATACTTGAGCCCCCAAAAGAGAAAATTATACAAAAATCAATTTACCCTCTAGTAAGCCAGATATATTAAGTATTTTTTTTTAAAGACAAAAATGCAGAAAAAATACTAGTCTCTTCTATTTTTGGTTTGGAAACTATTTTTAATAGGATTTTCTTTAGGTTTGAATGCATTTTGCTGTTTTTTAATTAATCAATAAATTTTTAAAAAACAACTTTGATTTCTAACATGGTAAATATTAGAAGGAGTAGGGTGTAAATCAAAATTTTTCAGAGTACTCCATAAATTTTAAGGGGGTAAAAATGTCCTGAAACAAAAAGTTTTAGAATCTGTTCTAGCTTTTTCATTAAAAATTTTATTCCTTGGGGCTGGGGTTGTGGTTCAGTGGTCAAGTTCTTGCCTAGTATGTCTGAGGCTCTGGGTTCAATCCACAGCACCACATAAAAATAAATAAAAATAAAATAAAGGTATTGTGTCCCTCTACACCTAAAAGCTATTTTAAAAAATATTCTGCTTCCTGTATGTATGTAAAATTTCTTTTAAAAAGTAATTACAATTAAATTTTTATAAAGTTTTAAAAACTTTTGAAGGTAGGGCTGGGATTGTGGCTCAGTGGTAGAGTGCTTGCCTTGCATGTGTGGGGCTTTCGGTTTGATCCTCAGCACCACATAAGTAAATAAAATAATGGTCTTGTGTCCTACACCTAAAAAAAATTAAACTTTTAAAGATAGACTCTAGTTTCTGTCCTGTGATTATCAAACACAATGCTTAATGTTCAGTGTGGTGAAAAAATAGAAACAGTACAGAATATCTACATGTCAAAAAGTAAAATTGATGATATCCAAAATATGCAACAGTGTAACTCCAGTAAAATGGTGTGCATGAGGAATCTTCAGAGTAAAAAACCAATATGAAATTAAATGGATGGATTGATGGATGGGTGGATGGATAGATAGATAGATAGAGATAAAGAGGAAATATATAATGGGAAGTGGCTCATATGATTATGGAGTTAATCATATGATTTTGTAAGTTACTGAAATTATTATTCCCATTTTGTTTTATTTTACAACTGATTATGAAGGCTACATCCCACAATCTGCAGTCCGAAGCTAAAGGACCAGTGTTGGCAGTGGGATGACTCAGTATGAATTCCAAGGCCCAAGACCCAGGAACACAAGTGTCTGAGAACAGGAGAAGATGGATGTTGCTACTCAAAAAAAGAGGGTAGATTTTCCCTTCCTCAAACAAAAAAGTCTCCCTACAGATCTACTCAGTCCCTGAACAGATTGGGCGATGCCTGACCACACTGATGGATGAGCTAGTCCTTATGAAGTGTACTGATTCAAATGCCAATCTTCTGGAAATACATTCAAGAACAAACCAAAAATAATGTTTTATAAGCTATCTGGGTATACTTTAACCCAGTTATGTTGACATGTAAAATTAATCATTATATAGACTATTAATGAATACTTTGTATGTATTTAAATTATGGTGGTAATAATTTTGATTTCAAATAATCCAAACAGGAAAAGAGTCAGGGAAAAGAAACAGTGATTAAAGAAAAAATTTTAGCAATGCCTAGCCTTTTCCCTCACATTTTAAAAATTACTGAAATTATTGTTCCCATTTTGTTTGATTTTACAACTGTATTTCAGCTGTATTTTACAGAAATGGGTTCCTATTTATTTCACCTAAGTCTTTATACTGGAACAATTAACAAGCCACAAATTGTTAATTCCTTGTTAGTATGAAACTATCTGGTGTCAAATTCTGTACACCAGGGTGAGATTTGAAATAAATATGATCCTCACAACTTGCTCAATGGTAATTAATGTGATGAATTTTTATTCCAGCTTCTACACATGCAGCTATTTTTTTATACAACATTGCTTTTTTGGTTTGGTACAATATGTATTATTCTTGAAGCTATATTTGCATTTTCTTAAACTGTTAAAAAAATATGTTTCCCAGAAACTTTACAAGGCATAGTACACAAAATGCTGCCTACTTATTTATAATCACTAGTAACATACATGATCTGTAGAAGCAGCATCATTTTATAATATTTTAGAACTTTTCTTTCTAATAATCTAGAGATTACTTTCTAAACTATTTTAATATATGTGCTCAGAGTAACTAAAAATACAATGGCAGCTTGAAAATACTCAAATTTATTTATTCATTATTTGATTAAATGTATGTGAGAGATTTCAGAATCTTGGTCAACCTCTAGATACATCCCAAAGAAGACAGTGACATTAGAATCTTCCACTCCTCTTTATTCTCCTCCCACATTTCTGTGCACTCAAGTTATCATGTTGAACTAGTTTCACATTTCTTGGAGGATTCTCCATCTCCATTAGTCCAGTATTTTGACCTTTCCCCATGGAAATGGTGAGAGGTTTAAATACTTTGGGAAATCATGACTGTCAGTACAGAAGGAGACGCTTTTTTCATCACTGTTGTTACAAGAACAGTCAAATTGACAAGCTTGCTTAAATTTCTAGAAATGATGATAGCTTTAAAATTCTCTTTCAAACAACTGTTTTCAGCACACTTACAAACAAGAACAAAAATAAGGAAATGTTATATAAGAAGGATTCTAGAAATATATTATAGATATCAAAGAACTCTTGCAACTTGTAGTACATTATTTTAAAAAAATGAAATAAAGTAACTCCTCAGATCAAATACATTTTTTCCCATTACAAATCAAAAGAAAGTATAGTAGAGTATGGCCCAGAATTTGAAGTAACAACATTTATCTTGTGTTTTGGTGGTGTAAAGACTAGAATCAGATCTAAACTGTGGGGAAGATCGGTTTCCTCCTGTTATCAAAATCAATGAAGGAAACAGAATTGAAAAACAAAAACTTTTCAAAATACACATTAAAAACATTATTTCTATCTTCTATTTCTACTTTGGAGAAATGAGGCCTGGAATAGAGACATTTTGCCCCTACATAACTGTTCTTAATAAAGGAATGGGCAGGATCCGATATATTTTTGCCAAATGTTTAAAACTTCACACATGGATGTGTCCATTCTAAAAGAGTACTCCAACTCTTTTCTTTTGATGCTGAGAATTGAACCCAGGTATACTTTAACACTGAGTTCTATCAATGGTCTTTTTTGTTTTATTGGTTTTTAAATTGCTGAGGCTGGCCTCAATCTTCTGATCCTCCTGCCTCAGCTTCCCAAGTCTCAGGGATTACAGACATGACCACTGACTGCCTTCAGCTAAAATAAGCCCTTTTACTAAAGTCATCCCAGAAATAAACCTCTGAATGAAAGAGCTCAGTCATCTGATGCTTGTTAGGTGCCCCTTTCCCCTAGAGGCACCTGTGTGAAGTCTTGCCTTCTCATTTCCTCTTTTCAACAAGTGTGGATATCAAATTACTCATTCTGAAACCTCTGAAAGAAACTGGCTGAGAACAGAGCAGGAACTAGGAATGAGCAGAGGTAGAATAATGTTTTACTTTCTTTTCTTTTTAAGCTCTGTTAATGTTTGAGCAGAATTATTTCATCTGCTTCTTCGGCACATGTATTTGTTTTCTAATGCTGCTGCAAAAAATTATGCATGGATGAATATGTCGCAATGCATCACGCGATTACTTGTAATTATTATCTACTAATAACAAAATTAGAAATAAATAAATAAAATGTAAAGGACCTACAGTAGTTTGCCTTGGATTTTCTCATCTCAAATACCATAAGTTAATCCAGTCTACCAGCCTCTTGTTTGTTGGGTAATGTAAACACATGTTGTGGGAATCAGGAGTTTAACTTCTTTAGGGAAACATTATTCTGTTCTCCACATCAGAGGAAAGTCTTCTTGTTTTGTTCCTGAAAACAAATTTTGTCTTTATTTCTGCAAAGTATCTCTGTTTTCAGATTTTCTTGTAATGGTCATTAGCAAAAGTAAACAATTAAACTGTGATTGGTTGATTTTAAATATCTCCTTTTACAGTTTAGTTTAGCACTCAAGTTTTATTTTCCTTTGTAAGGGGTAAGGAAAATAGCTATGAGACTTAAGACAATTAAGTTTGATATGCACATTTTTAACTCTCTCAACTGTGATAATTCAGGGCTGTACAGTCTGCATATTAAAAACTACATTACACAGACGCTTGTGTATCAAAGATGCAAACCCAAACACTTACTAACTAAAACTCAGATAAAATGTGACCCCCTCAGAGGTTTCTTTTGTAAAACTCCACCAACCTCTCAGTCTCCATTTTATTACTCTTCAGAGCAAGTTTTCCTATGAAAAATTACAGCTTGCTTATTTGAGAATTTTATTTCCAATCCTTGTTCCAAAATATATTCAGTCCTGTCACACATAAAATCAAACTTTTTCTACCCTGTTATGCTTTGAATCTTAAAAGTCTCCAAAGGCCCTGTATTGAAGGCTTTTTCTCCAGATGGTGATTATACTACGAGGTGGCAAACCTTTAGGAAATAGGACACAGAGGAAGGAAGTTAGGTTTTTGGAGGCATGTCTTAGAGGGGATATTGGGACCTAGGCCATCCTCCCTTTCTTTGCTTTCCAGTTGAAATGAGATGAACAACTTTTCTCCAACACATAGTCCCTGGCATATAGTTCTGCCTTACACAGGCCCAAAGAGATAGGGCCAAGTATCCATGTAATGAAATTTATGAAACTGAGTCAAAATAAATCTTTTCTCCTTATAATTTATTTATCTCAGGTATTTTGTCACAGTGGCAGAATGCTGAATAATATATTCTCCACACTTCCAATGGTTCTTTCTTTCATTTCTCAAAAGATAAAAATAAAAGTGACTGTTAAATTTCTTAACATTTCAAGAAATATAAATCTCATTCCAAAATTTTTAAATGTAGCATGGTTACATGATTTATAAATTTTTGTGTAATAATCTCCTTAAAAATAATTGTTGAACTTTTTTTATGTTAGTATAATAAAATAGAAGTGGTGGATACTGGAATTACTTCAGATAAAAGAAAAGATCTATGTATGAGTGAATCTCCATGCCAGATCCTTTTTAAAACAGATATTACAAAAGGTAGGAGTGTTGTGTTTCACTTGAATCATACTGATAATAAGGGAAAATAAATTTCTATTCTGCCTCCATTACATTATAATGTAATGTTGGCTTACATTATAATGTACCTATTCAGGGAGAAAATACATCTCTGAAACAGAAAGATGAAAAGGTTTTCACAGTTTCTGAATATTGTGTGACATTTTCTTAAAAAATAAAATATATTGATGAATCAGTAAGCCATGATTGTTACATAATTGCTTCAGTGTCTTGAAATTTATTCCGTATTGTTTTTTGTTTGTTTGCTTTATTGGCATGTTAATTTTTATTTTATTAAATATTGACAATTATGATCGTATAATTTTTTGTGTTACAAATTGAATACTATGTTATATCTACACACTGTGGAATGACTGATTCAACAGGCTGGGGTAGGAAGAATGGAGAGATGTTAGTCCAAGTGTCCAAGTTTCAGTTAAACCAGAGGGATAAGTGACAGGTATTTGAGGAAGTAGTTATGTTAACTAGATTATTTTTTTTTTTGCATTTTTAAGAAAATAATAAAGGGGAATTGGGATTGCGGATCAGTGGTAAAGTGCTTGCTTAGCATGTTGAGGCACTGAGTTAGATTGTCAGCACTGCATATAAATAAATAAATAAAATAAAAGTCTGTCAACAACTAAAAAATAATTAAAAAAACAATAAAGGGCTTAGAATTCTGTTGATGTTTTTATAATCTGCAAAATTCTGTCTATAAAAACAAAGAATGAAAGAAAGAACTTCTGACCAAATACATAGGCTTTGTGTGAAAACAAATCCATGAAAACATACTGACAAAGGTTAAAGTTTAATCAGAGGCCTCTCATAATTGTGTGCCTTGAATTCTCTGGAACTAAAGTGATTTTTATGAAGTTTAGCTGAAGGCAAAAATAAATAAATGATACTGTTTCCCCACCATGTTTGTTATCTTTTCACCCCTATCTCTTCTCTTTTCTCAAACTTAAGTCATTCCAAGTATTAAACACAATATGTAAATTATTGACCCTGAGACAACCCACTTAGAATTTTTTTTTAAAAGAAGTTTCAAAAATTGTTCCCTTATACTAAGCAGGGAGAAAACTAAAGGCAATTCCAATCACAATTTTCTGGGTAAAATATCAGGTGCAAATATAACTGCATCTCTTCAAAGAGAAATAAACTTAGAAAAAAAGCAGAGCAACAAAATGAATCCTGCATAGTTCCTTTGCAAGCTCAGAAGAGAAAAAGAGAAATGCCAGACAGCATGGAGATGAATAAAATGTGCTGAGGTATTGCAACAGAAATAAAACAGAAGTGCAGGCTAAAACTACTTATTCTCTCAGGAATTCTCAAAACTTGTGCTGTCTAAAATGAGGAATGATAAAGGAAGAGAAATGATGAAAAGTGAATTTATGAAAGAAATTAAGACAGGAATGGCATTGTATAATTTGCAAACATAACCAGGAATAGCAAAAAGCAGAATAATAACACAAGGTAAATCATGGGCATTTAAAACTTATTTAAAGAATATCTCATAAAATTTTTACAAAAAATGAAATAATAATTTCATTATTATTGAAATATGCAAAATGGAAATCCAGTTTACAGATTATTGGTGATCCCTACCAGAGGAAATAGCATCAGTAGCAAAAACAAAATTAAATTATCTTTCCTTAGTAGAATGAACTGATGATTTACTTGTTACAAAAATACATAGAAAACAATTACAAGATGAAAGATACACATGAATTTCTGTCTTTTTTATCACAGATAATATATAGGCAGAGTAATTAACTTGGTAAAATTATCAAACTTACAATTTTTAAAAAAATCTTCTGCAAACCCAGAAGCTCCTTGGAGAAGAATCTAGTGATGGGCAAAACAAGATGGAGAGTCATTTCTTTCCTCAACCTACTCCTTAGCAATCTTAAGTACAGAAGCCAAGGATGCAGTGTGTGTGGATTTCTGAAAATCAAAGACTGAGATCAATTCATCCTGTTCTAAAGCAAGTTAGTACTTAAAACTGAAGAAAATGAAGATATTTGATTTTCTGTGAATTAAGGAATACCTTTGATTAAAAAACTTCAACTAGAATAGTTAAACCATGTCAATAAGTAGTTATATCTCAAAAATGAAAACATAAGTGGTGAAGCAATTTAGAAAAGCCAATGAATTTACAAATGCAAGCAATTTTAAATAATCTACAGTATTATAGTTTTTTAAAATAACATTTTTTAAACACTGATGGACTAAAAGAAAAGCACAAGTTCATGACAAAAAAAAAGGAAAACAATAAGCATTGATTAAATTTTGGGTGACAATATAGAAGGAAGAGGGAGAAGAAGGGTATAAATGATGTTTTCTTTTTTTTAACTTAGGAATGTCCCCTGAGGGTAGAGAGGATTGCTCAGTGGTTAGTCATTTGGCCAGCATTCAGGGAACTCTGGATTCAGTCCCCCATACCACAATGAAACAACGACAAAAGAAACAAAAATATAAATGTCCATTGACAATATTTCTTTCTGGGCATAGAAAGTTAAAAAAATAAAATTGTTATTTATCTATGCCCTATACAAAGCTTTTTATACCTATTAAAGTACAAAAGGAAAATGTAAAATTTAGTAACTGGGGCAACACATAGCAATGTACAGAGAATATCAAGAAAACATGAAACATTTTTAGAAATAGGAAGTAAATGATAATTATAATGTCCTTGCTTAGAATATTAGCATTAAATGACAGTGGTCATTATAAGGAAAACATTTCACTTTCCTGCCCAAAGGCCTGTCTGAGAAAGGTTCACCATTCCATCATACCAACCCAATCCTTAACTGCCTGCATTAGGACCTGCCCAGCTCTGATTCCTGAGCCTTCCAGGTGAAAGTCCCAGAACTCAAACCTGTTTTGCCTCTCTGTCTTATAGAGAGAGGGCCTTTATTTGTAGGTTCTGACAAATCCACTCTCCTGTGTATCTCTACCTAGTCTCTAACTTTCATTTCTCACTTACCCATCTCTCGTTCCTCACTTTCCCTTCAATAATAAATACATTTGACATTGTATATGATAACCTTACTTATTAAGAGGACAACCAACTCAAATTTGATAACAAAACTCATGCATAATTTAAGAAATTCTAAAAATTAAAATTAGGAAGAAAACAAACATCGTTGAGACAAATGCAAACCTTTATAATCAGACATCTCAATAATTATGACAAATAAATTTAAATTGAATTCATAAACTGAAAAAATATACATGTTTCCTCTTTAAAATGATTATGGGCACAAAGTATAATGAAGTTGAAGTATGCTAATGGAATAATGTAAATAATATATAAGTTTATGAACATCCATGGATACATATAAATTTTTGAAATTCATAGTATGATTGGTAGAAACATAATAAGTTAAAATGCCACAAATAAATTTAGTACTTTATATATAAAAGTGATTGAACATAAATAAATTTATAAAAATATACTCTATAATTTTATGGACACATCAATTTTTCTATTATCATAAGAGATATATCTTATTTTATGTATGCTATGGGATAGTTTCAAAGACTATTCCTTAATAAATTTTTGTTCACAATTTATCAATGTCTTTATTAATACATTTTCAATTGAAATTTTCAATTGTAATTCTTTCACTTTTACTCTATTTTTCTAAATTTCATTTATTTTTACTTCAGTATTTGTCTCATAGTTGATCTCAGGAAATGGAAACAATTGACAACTCTGCAGCCAACCCAACAATACTGGATGTCAAAACATTTATTCCCTCATCCATTAATACGTCTTCATTATAATAGCACTCAAAAAATGGGTCCACTTTTTAATTATGTTACCTTGAATAGAGTAACTTTTGCTAAATGAATGAGCTTTCAGTGTGTGTGTGTGTGTGTGTGTGTGTGTGTGTGTGTGTGTGTGTGTGTGTTTTCTTCTTCATAGTCTTCTGTTTTAAAACTCCTGACTGTGGTGCTGGCGGGAGTGCTGAGAGCTGTGTGCTATGTTGCTGAAAGCAACACTAGCTAGTGTGGTGTCCTCATTTGAGACATAATCTACTAGGCACTACCTGCAGTTTATTGAGGAATGAGTTAGTTTTGAAACTTCCAACACCCGTTCATAGTAGGAGGCAGATTAGAACTCATTATTTAGTCTTCTGGCAACAATTCTTAATCAGCCAGCCTCTAATATGTTCAATTCTAATTTCTTCTACATACATTTTCTTCAGAACTGAGTGGGTTTTCTCCTGGATTTCCTTTCATGAAGAAAGAAGAATGGGAAACAAGATAAAGTGAAAAATAAGTAATTTTAAATGTATGTGATATGAAAGAGTATGATAATCTGAAAGGATTCTTTTCAGGGTCCATTAGAAATCATTGACTATAAGAAAACCAAATGTACCCATTTTTCATTTAATTGTGAACCTTGCTTCTCAGGAACAACATATTGATCCTCATGTTAGCATAATCTGGACAATTTGACCCTTTGTACATTTGTAGAAAAGTAAATCAGAGTCTCCAAGGCTCATACAGTGTTTATTGCAATTTCAAGGGATACTACTGCAATTAAATTCTTGGTTGCTTATTTTAAAACCCTGACTAAAGGTTCACTATCTTCATTTGGGGAAGAAGAAATGTAAATAGTTGCATAACAGTCAGGTGTACAGCATATTCACACCAAGAAGGTGCTAGTGGTTATAGATATGCTATAGTTGCTCTTCTTCTCCTGAAGAACCTTCTGCAGTCCACTACAGCAGTCTGATGCTAGCAGTTATAAATAACCATGTCTGGAAATCTGAGCTGGTCCAGTAAATATTCTGGAGATTTAATTATGTCCTAAACAAACTAGAGCTGTTTAAGGGTGAGCTTTCACACCAGGTACAAACAAAGATGTGTGTCCGCCGAAAACTTAAAAAAATAAAAAAATAAAAATTAAAAATTCTCTCTCTCTCTCTCTCTTTCTCTCTCTCTCTCTCTCTCTCCCTCCCTCTCTCTCACTCTCTCTCTCTCTCACTCTCTGTTTAAAAAAAAGGGTGAGCTTTCTCTGTACCTATGAAACAGGTTTTCAAAGGACAGGGATAGCTGAAACTGAGATTTAAGGCTTGTTGCAATTAATTTTCATACCTTGCTCAGAAACTTCAGTGTTTATCACAATAACTGGATTCCTGTCTTAGAATTGTGTGTGAAAGAACCAAAAAGTTCAAAGTCTCAGTTGCATATATTTTCTTACAATGCAAGTATGGGCAAACACTTTTTATAAAGGGTATTGTAGCCATCCTTAGACTTTGTGGTCTGCACGTTCTTTTTGGCAACTGCATTAGTGTGGTTCAGGAGTATAAAAAGAGCCAGAGACAATAAGTAGGTCATTGACATGACTGTATTCCAATAAACTTTATTTATGGATGTTGAAGTTTGAGTTTTATATAATTTTCATATATGTGAGATATTTTATTTTAGTTTTTTTAATCTGTTGAAAATATAAATGACCATAAAGGAACAGTAGGCCAGATTTAAGCAACAAGTTATAATAGATTCTGCTATAGTATATTAACTTCAAATACATAAATAAGGGCAAATGGGGCAAGATGATGGTCATATTAGTTTTCTTAACTACAGTTACCATTTTATTATGCATATGTACATTAGTACATCATGTTGTACACCTTCAAATATGCAGTAATTTATGAAATATGTAATGAAATATTTATAGTCAAGCATTCAATTCCTTTTTTATCAGCCTTTGACCATAAGCAAAACTCTGATGGAAGTAAGTAAGAACTGGCCACTATGATCTATCAACTTCAGCCTAAAACCCACAAAGCTCCTTGGCTCATACTTTAAAAATCTGTTCCAGTTCTAATTCAGGTCCCTGACAACTTGGAAATAATTTAACTTCATTCTTTATTCCTCCTGTCAAGGCAGTGGCTCTCTGCATGGTGTCTTAGCCATATTTGGAGAATCTGTTAGTGCTCTCTTATTTCATATGCCATAGAGGGGGTAATTAACTAAGGCCCAGAATAGAAAGCAACTTTGACAGTGTCCTGCTTGCAACCATTGAATAATGGGGATGATGGGGTATCTACTTTTCTCTAAACCTTTTATGAAGCACATTATTTAGAACGACATAAATATATATTTTATTTTTCTCTTCTGGGGATTGAACCCAGAGGCACTTAACGAATAAGCTATATCCCCAGCCTCTTTATTTTTGTATTTTGAGACATCGTCTTGCTAAACTGAGGAGAGCTAACTTGATGAAGCTGGCCCCAAACTTTTGATCCTCCTACACCCAGCCTTTGAGTCATTTGGGATTACAGGTGTGCACCACTACCCCAAGCTAAATATGTTTTAAATTAAGATATGACAACATTTAAAAAGTAGAGGAAAAAACCCTCCTAATAAGATATTAGTAAAATTCCCTTTTATGCTAAAACACTGCTTTCTATATTTATTTACATTTTATTTTATTATTATTCATTTCACATATATAAATATATATATATATATATATATATATATATATATATATATATATATATATTTGGCGACAATGCTTATCTTGTCTATTTAACATCATACAGCATAATCCCTTGACCTGCCTTATGTTTTAATTACATCACTTATACTACTGGAGTTCCCTATTTCTTTCTCTGTTTCAGTTCAATAATAGTTATATTTTTTGATAAGCCAACTTTAAGCATTTATAATCTCATAAATATCACTTTCTTTGAATTAAGAAATACACTATGTTCACATTTAACTTTACTTAGTCCTTCAACCTTTTCCTTTTTTCTAGAATAAATTGCCTTTTTTGTTTTTCAATATACCTATTATTAATTGTTCACACTGACAACAGTCTCAGATAACTGTTCAAAACAATGGACAGATTGGATTCAATATTCAAAACCACATTAAAGATCATCATATAATTTCACTGCTACCTGTACTTGTTTTCCTCTTAGTAAGCCTTTCCTTTCTCTGTTCAAATCCAGGCTAATTATTCATCCAAAATGCTCCAATTCTCTTGCTATTTTCTTTAATTTTATACTGAAGATACTTTATATCATTTGTCTTTATCAAATGTTCTCTTTTCAGAAACCCACATTTTTCTTTTTTAGGATTAAGCACTAGTTTTGTGGATCTCTCCAGCCTAAGAAAGATATCAAAGGGGTGACATTTTAGAAGGGTGGCTTATTTAAAAAATTCTTTATTATATTATTAAAATTTAATCTGGGTATATAGCTTTAGACTAAAATTAATTGTTCCTTAAAATTTTTGAGTTATGTAAGAGTTTCTTTCTACTTACCAATATACTTGCTTGAATTCATATGTGCAAAAATTCTAATGTTATCAACTCTCTGCATTCTTTCGTTTTAAAAAAAAATTAAAGCTCTTTTTTTTTAAATTCTGATTTCTCTCTCCCCTCTTTATCTCCCTCTGCCCTCTTTATCTGTCTGTACAGACACAAGCAAATATATACGATGCTATTTTCATTTCCCTTTCCTTGAGAAGAATTAATCACATGATCACCCATAACTACAAGGGAAGTGGGATATGTATCACATGTCCAGCTACTAAATTTCGAACTACAATTCTGAGTTATAGATGGATATAATCAAGCAGATGTGATATAAGTCAGGCTCAAAGTTTTCATGTATAAATAAATGAGCTCATTCCATCCATGTTTTAGCATTTAAGCACTACCAGATTTGGGATATAATTGAAAAAATAAATTCTCTTAAGCATGATTTTTTTTCCCATCTTAGTAGACATTTCTATCAGCTTTTCTTGTTTCACTACGGGTTGTGTATAAGTCCCAGGATTGTTAGACCTCAGAGGACACTATTGACATAACAGCCAGTGAACAAAACAAAGAGAGACAAAGAACTCTGATAAAATAGGCAACATTAAAAAAAAGAAAGAAAAAAGAAGATAAAACAAAGTTGCAACTCTATCTAAAAAATGTTCTGAAGAGGAAATCAAATAGAAGATGCTATAAGAAGGAAAAATCAGAAAATCAAAGGAAACCTAAAAACTAAAAAATAAAATAAATAAAAAATAATGTGTGGGGCTGGGAATGTAGCTCCATGCAGAGTACTCACACAGCATATTCAATACCCAGTACATGAAAATCAAATAAAAAGAATAACAACAAAACCAAACATTTCAATATCAGGTAGGAAGATATAAGAATCAAGATGAATGTTCTACCAGTATAAGATAAGAAAAGAAAATGAAAATAAGAGAGAAAACATAAGAAGATGACAGAATCAAGACAGCATCAAATATACTCAAATTCCATTTTAAAAGTAAATAAAATGAAGGAAAAATTATCACAAAAACAGTTTAATAATCAGCCTCAGCATTAAATTCCATGACTATCTAGTTGTATAAGTGCTCAGAATAATGAATGTAAAACTGCAAATTATTCTTATTATAATACATTTTTGTTAAAATAAGAGAGATACTGAGCTAATAGGACACACACACACACACACACACACACACACACACACACACACAGCCCTTTTAGAACTCTTTTCTAATGACGCTTTTCCATCGAATGTCTGAACCTAATAAAAATGTTATCCTGAAAAAAGATGGAGTTCTGAGAAATAGCCCAGATTTTCATAAAACCACATGAAAGAATGCTCCTATCATTCTGACCACTCACCAAGAATTGTTTAAAAAGAAATAAATAATTTTGCATTCTGTTGAGCAATTACATTTTGGATTTCATTATCATTGTAGTGTTTCATACCTTCATTCATATATTCTATCCACTACTACATACAAAACCTTTTTAATATTTTCCAAAGAATCATAAATCTGCATATCCAAATAGGTGTTTTTTCACTTGGTCTACTGTTCAAGAAAGGCACATACTCATTGGAAGTATTTGAATATACAATGGGGTTTTATAGTGGGGGTAAGATGCTGGACCCTATGACTATTGCTATGTAATAGATATCGTCTTAGTGCAATGGTGAATATGACCTTAATATTGAATGGAAAATACTCAGAGATTTTGCCATTTCCTAAAAGTAGAAATATATTCCCTTGAATTCAGCAAATGTTATTTGCTGTGCTCATGTACATCCATGGACAGGTTTGATGAGACTGCATATCCTGCTTTCCTTTTTCAGACAGCAAAAAGCTGTTTCATGGAACAAGTGTTTTAGATGAAAATGAATAGGTAGGAAATAATACTATAATGTAAATCTAGACCCATAGTTAGATAGTTGACAGCTGCATGTCTCAGGAAAAAATAGTCAATATTTTCTGTGATGATAGATTGAAGAGGGATTGGAATACAGCTGGATTTCTTCTGGTATTTCATAACAGTACACATTTCCCTCAGACTTAAAAGAGATCTCTAAATGGTCTTGAAATATTAGAATATTTATCAATCATGAATCCTGTTACTTCTAGTTAAATATAGATACTGATGATTTTTAGGTATTTACACTGACATTTTGGAAACAAGAAGTATTGCTAAATACTTTTGCAACAGGTTCAATTTTATCAATATATCCTAGAGTCATTATTGCTTGTTTCCCCTGAAAGAAACATGCATGATTAATAATGTTTTTATATGATAAAGATATGACCATGCTCCAGTGAGTTCATAAACTATGAATTCGAAAATCATTTCAACCTTTGGAACTTCTACAGATGTCATTAATTTTGTTCAGGTATACACTTTATCAATATGCTTTAAATATTACACACACACAAAAAAAGACATTCTGTGTGGATCATCCTCCATCAAACCACCCTTAAATTAACATTAAATATATCTAGCTTACTGAACACAAACATGTTCAACTATTTTTCTTTTTTATGTTTTCCATGCAAAAGTTTTATATTTATTTGTCCTATTTTGTTATGCATGATACTAAAGTTCTTATAATTTAGAATAGACATGATTTATATGAGGGAAAACTTACTCAAATTTTGTAAAGATATAGAAAAATTATACTGTCAACCTGTGAATGTTGTGAGAGTTAATTGTGGTAATATAGAACAAAAAAAAAATAGAAATCTGTTGCTCTGAAGACTAAGACTGAAATACTCAGCCTGGCCTGAAAACCCTCCAATCATCTAGTCTTGATCTACCTCATAAATCTCATTCAACATTAAGTTTTCATCACATTCTATTCTGACCTCTTCTCAGGATCATCTTGAATATTCCACTCTAGTTATTTTGCCTGAAATTTTCTCTCAGTGCTCATGCAATGCATACAATCTTCAGCTAGTTTAATCTTGCTTTCTGTCAAGTCTCTCTTCAACAGTGCTTCCTCAGGATAGTCTGAGTACATTTAGACTCCGTGTTTAAATGATGTTCCTCTAATATATACTTTTATCAGCATGCTGCTTCTCTTTGGAGCTCCCCTTCTAATTACAGTTTTTTGCTTGTTTGACACTGCACTCTAAATTTTCTTTCCCTCATTTAGCTGCAGGAGCCATGTCATTCTTAGTCATCTGTATATTTTCTTCACTGAAAAATAAAAGTGTTACACATAGGTGAAGCTGAGTAAATATCAGTTTTATGAATGAGTGAATGAAGTAGATTATATTTATATGTAGCTTCAAAATCCTTTTTAAAAAGAAATGTGAGAGCTGGGGATGTGGCTCAGTACACATAAAAATAAAATAAAGATGTTGTGTCCATCAAAAACTAAAAAATAAATATTAAAAATTATCTCTCTCTCTTTAAAAAAAGGAATGTGAGACATGAATTGAGGCACATCAATGTTTCTCTTTGATATCTTTAAAAATGCTTCAAGTTTTTGTAAAAATAAAAATTATTTTCACTTAGACTTTGAGCAAAGAATAATGATTCATATCTAAAATTTTGAAATTCACTAAGTAAACTTGGAAGTAAGGAAAATGAAAACTTAGGACATAAATTTGAAAATATTAGCATTCCTCTCATAATATTTCTTTTAAAAACATGCGCCAATAACTCCAACTTTCCTGCAAAGGTATATAATTTACCTTGAGCAAGATATTTGACAAATAAAATAAAATAAAATGAGAAATAAAAAGTGAAGGTTCTTATTAAAAGTTAACACTTGGAAAAAGGAAATGGCCTTGGTTGGTTTACCTAAATATTAAGTCTTTAGGATTGAAAGGTAACTAAAACTTTGAGAAGAATCTTCACTTATTTTTGTGTCAAAGCACAGGATAACAAAATTTGGGACAGCCCATTTGTTTTTAAAGTGATGGAGGTATTCTAAAAACTGATAGACTATGAGATGAGACATTATAAATTATGGGTATAATGCATTCTCAAATCTCCATCTTACACATGATCCATGTGTATGAGCATACTCTAATCAGCTCAACAAAGGTTAAAATCACTGGACTGGCTTTTGAACTTAAGTCCAAGATACAAAGCTTGCATATTAAGTACGAATTAATTGCTATAAAATGCAAATACACAAAAAAACAACATTGTTTGGAGGAATATATAAAATAACATTTGAAATGTTCAAGATATACTGTTTTACTAAGGATTTTCCAGAAAGAACTAATAGGATAAATGAAGAGATGGATGAGAAGGAATTCACTAGAGGAATTATTTCCCACAATTATAAAGGCTGTGTCCCAGTATGTGTTGCTTACAAACTGGAAACCAGGGAAGCCATAGTGCAGCACAGTGTGAGTCCAAGGACTTCAGAAAAAGGAAAGCTAATAGTATGAGACTCAGACTCATGCTTAAGACCAGAGGACACAAGGTGCTACTGGTACAAGTTTCCAAGTTCAAAGGCTTCAGAGTCTGAAGTTCCAAAGTCCAAGCAAAAGAGGAAAAGGGGTTTCTTCATCAACTATTCTTATGCCAAACATCTTCCAAATTGTATTTATTTCATTTACTATCAAGCAAAACATTGGCTGTAGGCCACAAATGGATGTGTAATGCATATCTGACCATTTGTCCTAGAAAGCAAAGTGCACAATCAAGTACAGTAGCTAAATTTCTGACATCTGGTATTATTTTTCTTTACCATACCCCTTCTGTTATATCTCAGAAAAGGGCTGAAATGCCATAGCTGTCCATGTTATGCAAAACCATTGGCAAACCAGGCACTTTTTTTCTTCTTCCTTGCATACTTAAACAGTACACTGGTTTGGAAGGGTGATGGTGTAAATCCTTGAGGTTTAATGGATAGAGAATCTGGAATATTAATTCTTAAGGGAAGAAAATAATGTACTTCTTCTTAAGCAGAAATAGTTTGTGCTTTTCCCCTATTTTTTGTTCTATTCATGCATTCTGCCAAGGGGATGAGACCTCCTGACTCCATAGGATTCAAAGACAACCTCTTGCAGAAACACTGTCACAGACATATCAAAAAAAATTGTTGGTAGCTATTGACAAACCCTTAACCTAATCAAGTTGACACTTAAAATTAAACATGCATCCTACAACTAGTTAATCCATGAAGAAATAGAAAAATATGACTCAATCTCAAGAAGAAAATGTTCAGAGACTAACCACAGATTTTTCTTTCTTATATTCTAATTGGAATCAAGCCAGTTGTTATAACCATGTTATTAATGAAAAATAACATATGTCCATAATAAGAGAAATATAAAAAATTCTAGCAGAAAAAAAGAAACATGATAAAAATCCAAATGAAAACTCTAGAATCAAAATATCAAGTATCTGAAGAAAAAGTTTCACTTTTATAAATGCCACATTTTTTTATCCATTCATCCATTGAAGGGCATCAAGGTTTGCCCCACAGTTTAGCTATTGTGAATTGTGCTGCTATAAACATTGATGTGGCTGTGTCCCTGTAAAAAATAAATAAATAAATAAATAAATAAATTTAAAAAAAAGAAAAAGTGTCACTTACTGGTGTTGTTAGACACCCCCCAAAGATCCTCACATTTCAAAATCTCAATCTGTGAATAAGCTATTTTACATGGGAAAAGAAACCTTGGAAGTACGAATTTGCAAGCAGACTTTGAAATGGAGAGATTATGCTGGCTTA
This sequence comes from Callospermophilus lateralis, assembly GCF_048772815.1. Lineage (NCBI taxonomy): Eukaryota > Metazoa > Chordata > Mammalia > Rodentia > Sciuridae > Callospermophilus > Callospermophilus lateralis. The sequence continues at coordinate 104,083 of NW_027513060.1, forward strand.
ACCAGACACAATGTAATCACAAGAGTATTCAGAAGGTGAAAAAAGAAACAAGAGAATAGAAAGACAGAATTCCCTTTGGGAAATGTCAGAGAGTAACACTGGATCTGTTGAGTATTGCTGTCTTTGAAGATTAAGGAAGGACAAAATAAAAATACTGAGACAAAAGCTGACTTTATAGAAGTAAACAGATTCTTCCATAGAAGTTCCTGAAAGGAATGGAGCCCTGCAGTACTTAAATTTTAGCCCAATGAAATCACCCTGATAAACTTCTAGAGTACATAGTATTAGGTAATAAATATGATGCTTAAAAATACATTTGTATTGAATATTTCCAGAAACATTATAAAACTAATATAATTGGCTGACCAGAATGATTAATGAATCAGTGAGCTTATTATTATTATTTTTTAAATGAGCTCAAACATGAGGAAATGGAAGAAAGAAAAGCAAGAAAGAGAAGGAAAAGAGGAGACTTTGCCAGTAATTCTCCAGGGAGTTTCCAGAAGCCTTTAGTCTTGTACTGGGATAACATTATTTTTTTTATTTTAGTTATAGATGGACACAATACCTTTATTTAATTTATTTATATGTGGTGCTGATGACCGAACCCAGTGCCTCACACATGCTAGACGAGCGCTCTACCTCTAAGCCACAGTCTCAGCCCCTGGGGTCACATTTTTGAGCCCTCTTGTTCTGAGGCTTCAGCATCTTGGACTATGCAGCTACTAATTTCTCCAGCTCTCTAACCCAGACTATCCAGCTTCTGATCATGTAAGCCAATCAAATAAATTCCCTTTTTACAATCATACCTCCCATTGGTCCTGTTCCTATAGAGAAACCTGACTAATATATCTCTATAGCAACCACCAAAAATAATTTGAACCTTTTAAGTAAATTAAATACATTAATAATGAAATCATATAAAATAGCAAGTTATCTGAAAAACAGAAAAGGGGAAATAAAGAAACCAAAAACAATTTATAAAACAAATGGCATTCATAAATCAAAATATATCAATGCTTACTTTACATGTTAATAAACTAAACAAAACAATGAAAAGCCAAAATTGCAAGGATAGATGCAAAGTAAGCTTCAACAATAAATTTTCAAAAGTGATATACTTGAAAAAACAAAAAAAAAAAACAGAGTGAAAGAAAATTGATGAAAAAGTATCATACAACATTTAAGTATAAGAAGTCTCAGATGCTTATACCAATATCAGGTACAAAAGATTCTCAAAGAAAAAGGTGAAGGACAAAGGGAAACATTCATAATGATGTTTCTATTCTTCAGGAAGTCAGGATTAGAAATCAATTTACCTATCATAAGAGCTTCAAGTTATGAAGCAAAAATTAACAGAAAAGGTGATAGATAATTCCTCAATTAAAGTCAGAAAGTTTAATATCCATATATTACATTGATTATGGAGATAAATGGAAAAAAATTAAAAAGATGTTACAGAAAAGAGTAGCATAAATATCTTGAATTGGAATTTATAGAACTATACAACAATGAACTTTATTATTTTCAGTTTCTCCCTGAATATTTATCAACATAGATCTCATGCTATGGAATAATGTTTAAATATATTTAGGAGGATTGAAATTAGGCAGAACATGTTATCTGTTGATGATGAGATTGATTTTGAAAACAATAACCATAAGACATCTATAAAAGAGCTAAGTACTTGAAACTCAAGCAACATAATTCTAAATAATTCCTGGATCAAAGAAAAAAATTAAAGTAGAAATTAGAAGAGTTTGTATTTAGTGAAAATAAAACTACTACATAAAATGTGTGACTTGAGCTGAAGGAGCACCCCAGAATTTATCGAGCTATTTTTTTACATAAAAAAAGTAAGTTACTTTCACTTTGGGAAAATAAAGAAATAAAAACTGAAAAAAAATCTATCATAAGTACAAAAAGAAAAATTTTATAAAAAATTTTATAAATTTATAAATTTTAGAATGAGAAAAATCTCTGAATTTGTATGTATAGAAATTCCTCCAGAACACAGAAGGAATACTTCCCAATTCAGATTTTGAAGCCAAATCTTCTGAAACTATTTATTTATTTATTTATTCACTTATTTGGCACTGGGGATTAAACCTAGGGATATTTTTAACCACTGAGCTACATCCCCAGCGATTTCAATTCATTTTGTCTTTTTTATTTTTAGACAGTGCTAAGAGCCATAGCCAAGTAGTAATGATGCATGGCATTTTTGGTTGAAAGGTGATGCCAACAAGCCATTGAGATGATATGATTATGTTAAGATCTGCATTCAAATGGATATTAGACCCCTGCTGTCCACCTTGGCCTGGAGAGTTCCCATTAGTTGGGGAAGTGTGGTAGGAGGGAATTCCGAAGGAGTGATTTCCTGTTGGTGTGTGTCCAGGAGAAAGCAGCGTGTGTGGGTTGGCATATTTCCCGGGGAGCATACAGGGCATTGGCGGGAGTTTCAAAATAAAGTTTGTTCCTGTTTGAGTGGCTCGTGATTTTGTGCGCAGCCAGGATGAGGCAAGACAGTGTCTCACTAAGTTGTTGAGACTGGCCTTAACATGGAATCCTCTTGCCCCAGTCTCCTGAGTCCTTTGGATTACCGCCCTGTGCCACTGCATCCAGAAAAATCTCATAAAACTTTTAAAAATTAACAAATACAAAACAATATTTCTTATAGATATGAATTATAAAATTTTTAAGCATTTTTAAACTTAATACTGCAATACCCAAAGGAATATATCAAGACCAGATAAGATTTGAAAGCTTGAAGAATGGAAAAACAAACAAGAACTAATATTGGTCAACAATTAAAAAGAGCTGGGTGTGCTGGTATATGCCTGTATTCCCAGTGACTCAGGAGGCTGAGGCAGGAAGATTGCAAGTTCAAAGCCAGCCTGTCTCAAAATAAAAATAATAATAATAAAAATGCAGCTGGGGATGAAGATCAGTGCTAAAGTGCCCCTGCGTTCATTCCCTGGTAGTAGTAGTAGTAATAATAATAATAATAACAACAACAACAACAGAGAATGATTATAATAGGTACACTTAAAAAGCTCTGAGAGTATTCAACATCTGGTCTTGATTGCATCTCCAAAAAAAAAAAAATAGAAATAGAAATAAACTTTCTCATTCTTTCAAAGATATGCACAAAGTATCTAGAGTTAACATTGCACTTACTTTCAGATGTTGAACTCTCATCCCTTAATATATGAAATACCACTAATCTACAATGTCTTGTCATTTCTGTTAATTTTAACAAAATTAAATGGAAAATATAAGTAAAAGAATTAGAAAAACAGAGGGAGAGATGAAGGAAAGAAGGAAGGAAGATAACTGTATTTGCAGATCACACAATCTTTATCCAAAACCTGAAGGATAATATAAATTCACTACTAGAACTATTAAATTAGTTTAGCAATACTAATGGACGCAAATATATTTCAATTTTTACTTTAGTCACTAGCAAGTAGAATATAATTTGTATCAAAATCAGTATGTGGAGGGATAATCTCAGCAACAGCTTTTCTATATATCTGTAATGTGAAAACTTTAAAACGTACAGAGAAGAAAATGAAAGAATGCCACAGTCTGGCTGGGCAAAATAACCAGGGGGTTACAAGCAACTTGTGAAGATTGAAACAGTGGGAGAAGCTGCTTTATTAAGGGACAGCAGAGGTATATATACTTAACTAATTACACACAGCTTAACTTAATTAACATCATCTACATACAGCAGTCAGTCATTAAGGAATCCTCATCATCTTAATGACTCGCTGGTGTTACTTCACAAACCACTCCTCCTCGCAAAGTGCCTGGCGCCATCTTGACTTGTCTGTGGCCCTCAACAAAAGAACACCTAAATGAATAGTGACCTAAAAGTAACCAAGTATTTAAAGACATCTCATCTAGAAGTGTTGCTATTTCCAAAGTGACCTAAAAATTCAGTGTAATCTCATTAAAAATTCTCAAGCCTTTTGTGTGTGTGTGTGTGTGTGTGTGTGTGTGTGTGTGTGTGAAAATGTTCCAGAATATGTAAAGGACTCAGACTATCTAATACAATTGCTTAAAAAATTAAACAATGTTGACAAACTCACATTTCCTATACTTCAGTAATTATTTCAAATACTACAGCCTGTCACCAGACTCAGAATTTATGAATACACCAATAAGCCAATCCCCCAAAACCAAAGGCCAAAACGTTCTTTCTGATATGTGGGTGGTGATGGTAACAGACAAAAAGGAGGGGGGCAGTATAGAAGTTCAGTGGATTAGACAAAGGGGAATGAAGGGAAGGCAATGGGGATGGGAATAGGAAAGACAGTAGAATGAATCAGACATAACTTTACCTATGTTCACATATGAGTACATAACCAGTGTAACTCCACATCATATTCAACCACAAGAATGGGATACTAATCAAATATGTTACACTCCATATATATGTAATATGTCAAAATATATTTGACTGTCATGTGTATCAAAAAACAAGTAAAAAAGAAAAAGAAAAAATTATACTAATTGAATGCAATAGAGAGCTGAGAAACACACACAAAAAAATGCTGTTATTTTATTTTCAAGAAAAGTATATAAGTTATCCCGATTAAGGCAGAAGAGTCAGAACAAAATATATAGTTCAAGAGAAGAAATCAGCCTAGCATACACAAGGGCATGTGTTTGATCACCAGCACCAAAAAGCAAAACAGAAAATTCCCTTCAATAAATGAAATCATAATATAACAACTGAAAACCCATTTAGGAAAAAATTGAACCACACAAAAATTGAGATGGATTATATGCTTAAAAATTAAAAAGAAAAAAACCTCAAAATTATCAGTGTTTTACAATAATATCTTGTAGAATATTTTCCTAAAACAAGAGTAATTTCTTTGGGCACAATACAGGAAGCAATAGCAGCAAATAATTGCAAAAAGTGTTGTGCTAGACTTTATCAAAATTAAAAAGATTTTGTTCTTCAAAATATATCATTAAAGAAATTAACATTGAGACATTGGCACAGACTGAGATAAACTTGGCAAAACGTATGTCTGATAGAAATTGTATGAGGATGCACAAAATATTCCTTCAAATGAATAGTAGAAAATATAGTTAAAATAAACAATGTGTCAAATGGCACTTTATAAAAGAGTAATATACATGTGGCTAAAAAGTCCACAATAGGTTCTCAGCAGAATGTGAGGAGGAAAATACAAAGAAAGCCTTCAGTGATCAGCACTATAAGCATCTTGATTGTCTGTGGTAAAAGGCTGATGGCATCAAAAGCTAACAGGGGCATGAAGCATCCAGGATTCTCAAACTTTGTGGTTGGGATTGTAAAAGGTCATAAAAAATCCTGGCAGTTAATGATACAACTAAAATAATTCCTACATTTCATCCATCAAATATAATCTCAACCATTTACCATATACATGTGCATAAAATGACTTTTATTCAGGAATATTCATAGCAACTTTAGTTATGATAACCCCAAGGTAAAATCTTCCTTGGTGTTCCTCAGGAGAAGAATAGACTAAAAAATGTATTTTACTCATGCAAAGAATAGTACTCAACTTTTTTGTTGTTGTTGTTCAAATTAGTTATATGTGACAGTAGAATGCATTTTGACACATCATACATAAATATAGTATAACTTCACATTCTTCTGATGGTACATGATATAGAATTACACCACTCATGTAATCACATAGGGTAATAATCATAGGGTATAATGTCTCTTTTATTCTACTACCCTTCTTACTTTCATTTCTCCTCCCCTCCTATCACTCTCCTCTGTCTCATCCATAGTACCTCTACTCTTCCCTAACCCTCAAACTTATTGTGAATTAGCATCCATATAACAGAGAAAACATTTGGTTTTTGTTCTTTGGAAGTGGCTTATTTTGCTTAGTATGCTATTCTCCAGCTTCATCCACTTACCAGCAAATGCCATAACTACATTCTTCTTTAAGACTGAGTAATATTCCATTGTGTATATATGCCATATTTTTTTTAATCCAGAATAGTACTTAACTTTAAAATAAAGCAAGTTGTTGATACCATGAAAGGGATGTGTCTCAAAAAAAATTGGATGCTGAATAAAAGAAAAATCTCTTACATGTCATAAAGACAATTATTATATCTATTTGCAGGAGTTTAGACAAATTTAAAAACTTGTTCTTATTTTCTACAGATCCAATCCAAGAGTAAACTTGTGCTTTGTATGATATCAAAATTTGCTTTATAAACCACTACACTATATATTTTTTTGCATTTGAGAAGACCAAAGAACAAAATTTAGAAATAATGACTCTTCAATCCAAAGAGAACAATTCTAGTAATTATCAGAATTATGAATAATACAAAGCACACTTAAGAAAAAGTCAAAATGAACAAGATATATGTTTTCACTCCTTAGGTCTGTAAAATTCATCAGTAAATTTAGTGTTGATCATCTCTCCCACATGTATTTAGTGCTTTATCCCAAACCATTCTGATTAAAATTTCATTTGATCATTTTCAAAAATTTTCTTTTTTCTTCCTTAAAGTTACAATTTATAGCATATAGCATAGTGATTAATAGATAAAAGAAGGAAGAAAAGAAATCTTGATTTGGCAGAATTATGTAATATAAAGTAGAAATTAGTTGGAATATATCCTTTCCAATTCAATCTGAAGATTTTTTTATTTGTTTTTTTTTTTTGTATGATACAGAGGATTGAACCCAGGAGTGCTCTACCACCAAGCAACAAGCATTCCCAGCCCCTTCCTTCCTTCCTTCCTTCCTTCCTTTCTTTCTTTCTTTCTTTCTTTCTTTCTTTCTTTCTTTCTTTCTTTCTTTCTTTCTTTCTTTCTTTCTTTCAAAAGGGATTTGCTAAATTGGCTGGCCTCAAACTTGTGATCCTTACAGGTGTGCATCACCAAACATACTTAAATTTGAGGGTTTTTTTTTTTTAAAACCTCTCTACCATTTATCTGTGTGTGTGTGTGTGTGTGTGTGTGTGTGTGTGTGTGTGTGTGTTAAGAGAAAGAGTTTTCTACAATAACTGGGTTATTTTTAGGAATATAAAAGGGAGCAAAGGAGAGATTAATAGTGAAAATTTAAAAGTCATCAAAGGAAAAGGATATTTTACATAATTCTAACACAGACAGCTGCATAAACATGAGAAAGGCAGAATTTAGAAGAAGAGTTTCAAGATACCAACTGGTAAAAATAAAAGCTATAAACAAATATTAAAATTTTTGCATACTCAATGGCAGTAAAAAGCAACATGGTTTTACAAGTCATAATTATTATTTGTGCCATGAAATCAATATGATAATACTAATTCCACATACGTGAGATGCAGAAGTAGAAAGATTTGGTGAAGCCAAAATTTTAAGAAGGACAATATAATCTTATGTATTAAATATAAATACTCAATAGCAGAAATAAGTTTCCATTATAATTACTGAACTCAACAGTTTGGTCCAAGGTAAATACATATAAACAACCTGCATGTAACAAATTTAGTTAATACTTGATCATCAAAAAATACATTAAGGGCTGGGATTGTGGCTGAGTGGCAGAGTGCTTGCCTTGCATGTATGAGGCACTGGGTTCTATCCTCAGCAGCACATAAAAACAAATAAAATAAAGGTACTGTGTCCATCTATAACTAAGAAAATAATATTAAAACAAACACATTAAATAATGTTCAAAGATCTCCCAAGTGGGATTTCCAAACCATAACTTACATAAGGTTTTAGAATATTGCTATATATTCCTTGTTGATTGTAATAGAAAAATTGTTAACATTTCTCCTTTTTTTTCTTTTCTCAAAACTCTACAAACATTCAAACGATTTATAAATCCATCTTGAGTAGTATGAAACAGATTTCTGTTATTTGTGCTAAGGTTAATCCCTGTTTCTATAATAAATATCAGAAAAAAATCCTACTTGGTTTCAATTGTTTTAAAAGAAATGGGATAAAATGTTTACTTTATGCTAGAATCATACAATTATCTTAAAATTTGAGTGGCTTTTGTCATTCTTCTTTGAAAAAAATAATGCACTTACTCATAAATACTTACTTATCACAGACATTTTCCTAGATATGGAATACAGTGTTTATAAAATAGAGTATATGGAGTATTTAATCTGGTATAAAAGATAAATACAGTCAAGTATCAAAACAACAAAATCATTTCAGGTTGTAACACCTGCATGAAAGAAAATTTATGAGGAGTAGTGACTGGGAGTGGCACTTCAGATTTATTCACAGGGTTCATTACACAACCATTTGAAAAGTTGTCCTTCTATTAAGACCAACCTATGTGAATATCCATGAAATTGCATTTTAAGCAACACAAGGTAGAAAGTCACTGAAGAGTAAATGAACTTGGCATACTCTTGGAACTAACAGTAGGGCAAAATGAGGTACAGAAGAGGAATGTGATGTGATAAAGTTGAAAGGACAGACAAATAAATTCATCTAGGTATGGTAAAGAATCTGCATTTCACCCTAAGTGCAATGGAAATCATTGATGAAAGAAATGTTATGCATTTTCTGATCATATTGCTCTACATAGATTAAAATCTAGACAAACATGAAAGTTTAAAGTACAAAGAATAGTGAGATTCAGTGTAGCATGGGCAGAAATTTATATTATCTTGGAAAAAGATTAAAACAATGGAAAGAGTAAGACATGGAAAGGTAACTGAGCTTCATTCTAAGTGAAATGGTTTCTTTAGCACCATTGAGCAAAAGCTTAACATGATCTGATCTTGGTTTTAAAAATAAGGAACAGATTTGAAGGAGCAAGAAAGTAGTGAGCATGTTATGTAAAGAACCTGGGGGGGCATTATGGAACTTTTCCCAGCATTGTAACAGGTGGCCTCCTTAGAAGTTCCTTTTCATAAAGAAACTGTCTCATTTTGAATATATTTAAATGTGGTTCCAACAAGATGGATATGGATGGTATGAGAAGGGTTTGTTTCATGCTTTTGATACCAAAGAAGTAGATTATGTAGATTTTGATTAGAGTTTCAGAAGACTTAAATAGCATCCACTAGGTAGACAACAAAGCCCACAGAGAAAAAAGCATATCAAAAGGAACCACTAAAGAAGTCTTTTAGCATCTGACTACATGGATTGTGTTCTGCAGACAGTAACATAAGCATTACCTAAAACCTAATTGGAAATGCAAACTCTCAATCCAGCCTACTAATCAGAATCTTCACATTCTCACTTAGAATTCTAATTATATATGTTAAAATTTGGGGAGTATTTTTCTAATGATATATCAGAGAACAAGAAGGAAGCATAAAATTGGCAGAATGAAAAATTCTTTATAAAATCCTCCTTTAAAATATTGGCAGCATTTGTAATTTATAGATTATTATTGAAAATTGCTGTTCAATGTTTTCTATAGGAAAATAAAGATGCAGCATATAATAACATTCTACAATGTTAAAATGTGTACTGTCCGTAACTTTAACACTTTTTATGCTGTTTATTTTCTCAAAATCCCTGATTTGTGTAAAATAACTTTTAGTTCTTTCCTCCCAGTCAATTTATTTAACACAAGTATATTCACATAATGATTTGGCTTCAAATGATGATGGCTTATAAGTTAGTCTGTAATTTCTTTAGAGATATTGAATCAAAGGCCTCAGGAGCCTGTAAAACAAATGCAGGGTCATGTAGCTAGTAAGAGGAACAGTTGGGTTACAGTACAGAACCACTGAATTCTTGAAGGAGATTATGTTGTGATTTAAAAAATTGGTTTTCTGGGCTGCAGTTTACCACAAATGTGAATAAACTGACAAAAACTGCATTTTGTATGCTTGTCAAAGCACATAAAAGAAATAATTTGTGTTAATATTCATACACATATGGCATATTTCTAGGATAATACTGTTAAATTAAAGGATACATTTTTTGCATGCTAATATTAACCATTGTCCATAGGTTTTCAACCCATATGTATTAAAAATGTAACATGTAAATATCCAAACAATGAATTTAGTAAAAGGTTCTTCATGCCAAAATGTATTACATCTAGCATGCAATACTGATGATAATAGCACCTGTTAGTTTCTGTCCCATTAGTATACAGAATTCTCTGACTGTCCCAATTAATATTTCCAAACTCATCCTTCCTTTACTAGTTTATAAATACCAGTGAAATATTTATACACTCCTATTGAAATTCATTTTCTTAACATTCCTAGAAATGTTATTTCTAGTTTATAGTTCTCTCCCCTATCTAGTGTTTTTCTCTATCACATCTTTGTCATAACCTATTGAATTTTTTTTTATTTTTTTCAGTTTTGCAATACTTTTCTCAAGGCTCTTTCATTCTTGAAAAGTTTTATGACCTGTTTTCAAAATAGAACTGACCATCTCCTGATCTCTGTGAATTTTCCCTTCTCCTATCTTTACTATTCATCTTTGTTTTGTTTTTTTTAAAGCATAGAACCCCATCTTATGTGTTGATTACTAGAAAATTTGCTCAGATACTAAGTTTTAAGATCCCTAAAGACAGGAACAGTTTTTTTTCCTTGCAATATTAACTGTATGGACAAGAATGTCATAATAACAAAACCAGCTAAATTTGATTTTATTTTTATGCCCCAAGTTCTGTCATGGAGTCTTGAATATCCTGCCTCACAAAAGCTCTGTGAAGCAGATTCCATCATCCTAAAGTAGCAAAGCATCCTCCCGCCCTCAGTAGATTAAAATTAGGATTTTAACCCCCTGTGCTAGTGTCTATGATGACACTATTTTACAACACCAATTTGAATAGGCAAGAGTTTAGAATTCAAACAAGTCCTGATTTATAGCCGTGGTTTTTCTCTCATTCCAGGTAGCAATCTTTGGAAATATATATAAATTGTTTGGAATTTTTCTCTTATAACATGGTAATGTATACATGATAAAAATGCTGTGATCATTCAATGATAAAGTTTATGGGCTAGAGAATCCATCTGTTAAATCTTAGCCCCAACCTTACTTCTATTTTCAGTGTTCTCTAGAGATTTTTTCGTGATACTCTTTTCAATGTGACTATTCCGTATATTTTTAAAGTACTTTTCATGCAATAATAGACACACTACCCTATATTTCTCTCTCTTTTTGGAAAGATTTATCTTAGATCATAGATACATGTCACAATGTCTCCTTGACTCACGATTAACTTTCTTTGACGTTTCCAAACTTTGTCGTTTTATGGTCTCAGCAAGGAGACACTCAGAGCAGCCAGGAGGCAAGTTGTATGTGCTTTAGGTTTTACATCTGTCACTGAGAATTGACCTTTTTCATTTTCATCAACAGGAAAATCCAGTTCAACATCATGTAAAAAATAAAAGAAGAATAAAATTCTTAAGACAGGTTCCCATCACTTTTAGTCTATGAAAACAGTTTTAACAACAGCAAAGAGTGACTTTTCACTGAGAAGCCACAAGCAATTGTGTTGTCAGAATGAGAACTAAAAGCATTTGGTTTATACATGTGGTATAGCTGTCTTAATCTTTTAGTTCATCAAATTCCAAAGAGTGAGCAAAAGGCAAACATTGTAACTTTAGCTGCCAAAGAGAGTGTGAATCATTTCTCTCAAGATTTTAAATATCCTTTTTTAGCTTAAAGGCATAAAGTAACAAACCTGAATGAAAACAGATTTAGGCTGTAACAAGAAGACAGAATTTAACCAGCATATGTTAGAATGACTTACTGAAACAGAACAAAAGTTTTATGTATAAATGTTACTTTAAAAAAAATGCAATGAATTGTTCACACTGTGTTGGCTAGGCATTATTATACTTTTAAAGGTTATGGGAACTCTGCTAGGATAAAGAACTAGCAATTACAAAAAGAATAATCTGTCATGAGAAAGGGCTTTTGATCCTTATTGATTAAAACAAACATTTAGTAAAATCATCTTCCTGTGAATGGTGAGTCAAGGATACATTGTGACATGTATCTATATGAATATGACTTGCACAACTGAGTTGGATATAGATTATATTATTTTATATTTGTCCTGAATTGATAATCTTTTCCTAAAATGGTTTATAAAATTTAAGTTATTTACCTTACACTTAGTAATAATGAATCTACAGTTAAATGGAACCAATGAATAAGTACAGAATGTACTGAAACATACGTAACAGTTTAGCTTCTAATTAAGATAACATCTCACATAGAAAGTTTTGATTATTCAAATCATGCTGTAGAAAGGAACAGGTTTGTTTATCTATTTATCAGTATTTTATAACTTATGTCAAGATAAAGTCCAAGTGAATCCATGTGTTAATGTAAGAAGTAAATAAATAGTAAAAATATTAAATAAAATATTATTTCAAAAATGTTGATTGGAAAGTTATTTTTAATGATTACAAGGTTCAGAAATCATAAAAGAAAGTTTGAAAATTAGGCTACACTGTGGAAAGATTCATATATATTACACATAACATAAGCCAAATTAAAAGATAAAATGTGATCTGGGTAAAATACTATAGTACACATGAGAAATAAATGTGAATCTTAAATATATCAAAAGCTAATGCAAAGCAATATAAGGGGACCAGCAGAAAGCAGAGTGAGAGGTTTCTTCCAGCTCTCTGCATAAATGTTTATTCCAAATGGGTTCTCTCTGACAGCCTCACAGAAAATATCACCCTCACTATCTCCTTCACCAGCTGCTTTTCATTATTTTTATGTTCTCTACAAGTTCTAAGAATTCTGGTACCAGGAACTCTATATTTAATTTGTTATCATATCATAGCCCATAATTTATTGTTCCACATGTAGTTTCTGAAAATTTTGAATGAATTAATGAATCTTGTATCAATAAAAAGAGACATATTAAATAAATAAAGGGAATAATAAACATTATTTCCAGAGGTAAAGACAAAAGAATAAAAATTAGTGTGTGTGTGTATGTGTGTGTGTGTGTGCATACATATGTGTGCACAAATATGAAAGTGAACATACAAATTTGGTAATATGAATTTGTAGACAGTTGAATAAGTTTGATTTTGCAAATTTACATATATTTGCTCAGCTGTTTAAAATTAAGAATGAAGAAATAAAATTTTGAATAAGCTCTGGTTTAAATTTTATAAGAAATGATAGTAAGCAATGCATAAAAAATAATTGCTTGGTTACATAGTATGAATGAATTGGTTCACCATTGGCCACACCATAGGCATGTGAAACTGCAAGTTGGGGTTACAATGTAAAGAAATAATGAGTATTTGGAAAATACACAGGGACAATAAAAAGGAAACTTAATAAAGCAGTGGAAAGGAAATGTTCAAAAGATTTGAAACTTTCTTTAAGATGGTATTATATATTCTCTTCCACTACCACCTTCTCTGATAGGCTTCTCTTACTGTGTTAGCTTCTGATAGTCATGTTCTCCAGTGTTTCTGTGCCTAAAAAATTTACTGGATGACTGCCTTCAAAACCATGTCCATCACTGATCTTTATACATCAATGATGTTCTGATAATGTGTCTTTGGCTCCATTATTACCTTCAACATGCAGATTTATGGAGCTAAATGCTATCCAAACATCACACTTTGGGACATTTATAGGAATTAATATCATTCTAAATATTAAGACAGAACCAGATTTAACATAGTTACCAGATGCTTTTTAAAACTTCTGGTAGGACTGCTGAGGCAAACTCAACATCACAACCAGAAGCCTTGACAGGAATTGTTTGGAACACCTGGTTCTAATAAACAGGTCAATAGTTTGCCTTCACTTGCTCCCTCTCCTGTTGACACAGGGGATCTAGGAATTGGATAGCTGTAGAAAAACCCAATGTCTTCAGAACTGATCTTGAGAAGAACCAGTGCCCATCAGTTAAAAAATGGGCTCCACACCAGTTCACATCTTAACTCCACATGTATAAGAGCATCTATGCCAAGGTGCTGAATCTGTGTAAAAATGGTAGAAATAGTGAATTCTACAAAAGCGATTTTAGTTTATTCAGCTTCTGAATGGAAGTGTATGGGTACAAAGGGGCAAGCTAGGAGGCCTACTGGGGATAGTTCACATCAGCTAGCAAGTTGCATGGGTAATTCAATCACCAGAAAAACATAACACAAAATTGTGAGATGCTGCAGTCTGGATGGGCACAATTCAGGAGCCACTTGTCAAAAGAAATGAACTTTATTTTTAGAACACACACACCACACCACACAGCTCCTCAGGAAAGACCCTCAGAGCCCAACTGCCACTACCGGCTTCCCACAAGCCTCTCAACCTCCCCCACTCCTCCTGCTCTTGAGGCTGACTGGCTGGGTTGGGTGGGCAGAGCCAAAAAATGTCCCCCAATGAGCAGCTCCGTGGTCTGAAAGGGCGGGGAAACAGCCCAATGAGCATCACTGCAGAGGAGCCAATCAGTTGGCAGCTAGAAGTTTGCTGGGGCCGCTGTGAGCCAATCATCAGCTGGCAGCTGGAAGTTTGCTGGCAGCTAGAAGTATGCTGGCAGCTGAAAGTTTGCTGGCAGCTGGAAGTTTGCTGGGGCCCCTTTGGCTGTGGCTCTCAACATCTCCCTCTCTCTGTTTAAACAACAAGCATGTAGCTTAGGGACCCTGCCTGCCTTAGGTTGTCCTATAGTACATATGGTTCTTACCCATCATCTGATGAACTGACCACAAGGCATCAGCCTCCTGACTTAGGTTGGTACCATTACAATTGGATCTTTCCCATAATTGACTACCAGTCCAGCATACAGCCACACCTGTGGATAGGTCTTTGTACCAGTGGGGGGGTGAGGTTCTTTGCCTCACCTCTGTTGGCCCGCAAATTTTAGCTGAAAGCAGAAGGGAGGAAGATCATCAGCAAAAATACCTCAACACTACCACAAGACGCTGCACCAACAGATAGTTCATAATGCATACAAGTGAGTTCACAATGCATACAAGTGATACATAGTCCAGGCAATTCTGCAAGCAGTTCAGTGATGGCTATTGCAGAAGCTGTAGATTGGTTTTATCTTTGTCTTCACTGGCACTGGGATGAAGATAGGAATTCTGGTAATAATGGCTAAAGAAAAAAATTATGTAACATTCCAGAAGGCACTAAAAGAAAACAATTTACTTAACAATTTACATTATCTTGAACAGAATTATTAAGTATAATGAAAAGGAAAGGTGAAAGTAAACAAACAGATATGTTAGCCTCGTTTTTTGTTCACATATTAAAACAAACCTCAACAGCTGTTTACCCAATTTAACTTAAACCATTTATATCACATGAATTAAAAAAATATATTTGGATCCATTTTTTCATGAGCGCTCATCATATATGATATATGGACATATGTACATACAAACATACAATATAAAACACAAGTGTGCACACATAATATAATACATACAACACATAACATAATAGTAAAAGCCTTATAACTTTTTACAGGTGAAATCTCCATTGCAATGTTTAAAAACTCTATAGTCAAAAAATAGAACTGATCAGCAAAACATTAACCTAGGTCTGTATGAGCTCAAAAAACAAAAGAAAACTTCATGATGTGGGAAAGGGTAATAATAAAATAGATATTGAAAAAAGCATCCTGGTTCTGTCACAGATGTAAGGATACCCAAACTGGAGTTTTGGGTATCAGCTATTATGGATTTTAGCCAAATTATCGTCTTTTTGGTCTGTAGAAATCGCTTTAGTTAATCTCTCTGGAATCCAAATTGGCTGCTGTTCTCCCTGTGGAAACACACAAACAGACCCCCAACTCCAGACAATCACTAGGTCAGGACCTTTCCATTGTCCTGTTAGAATATCCTTCCAAAGTACCTTGGGCTTATGTACATTTTTTGGACACATATGCCTTTCCGCAGCACAAAGTCCTGATGAATCCAAATTTAAAAAGTTTAGAGTAAAAAGGGTTATTTTAAGTTTATCTTTGGGGAATATATACCCCTTCCCATTTCCCTCTTTTTGCTTTAATAAGTACATTTTAATAGTTTGATGAACTCTTTCAACTATGCCTTTTCCCTGTGGATCGTATGGGATTCCTGTTATATGAATAATGCCAAATGATAAGCAAAATTGTTTAAAAGAGGTAGAAGTATAACCAGGGGCATTATCTGTTTTTAACTGTTTTGGAACGCCCACAGTGGCAAAATTTTGTAAGCAATGAGCTATAATATCTTTAGTTTTTTCTCCGGCATGAAGGGAGTCCATCAAAAATCCAGAAGAAGTATCAACTGTAACATGCAAATACTTTAATTTTCCAAATTCTGGCAAGTGTGTGACTTCCATCTGCCAAATATGGTTAGGTATCAGTCCTCTAGGATTGACTCCAAGATTAACTTGTGGTAAAAAGGTCACACAATTTTGACATTGTCTTATCATTTGTCTAGCTTGTTCCTTAGTTATTTTAAAATGCTTTTGTAAATATTAGCATTGACATGAAACTTTTTATGAAAATATGTAGCTTCTCCTAGTGTAGAGAAAACATGTATGTCATGTGTAGTTTTATCTGCTAAATCATTGCCCAAATTAAGGGCTCCAGGCAATCCTGTATGTGCCCTGATATGTCCTATAAAGAACGGATCTTTTCTGTCCCAGATTAGACTTTGTATAGTGGAAAGCAAAGAGAAAACAGTAGAGGAAGGGGAAATCCTACCAGTATCTTCAAGGGATACTATAGCATTAACTATATACTGACTATCGGAAAATAAATTAAATACAGAATCTTTAAACATCACAAAAGCCTGTAATACTGCATTGAGCTCTACCTTTTGAGCTGATTGTTTGGGTACTAAAAATGTAAAAGTTTGATGAGGTCTAACTATTGCTGCTGTACCATTATTTGACCCATCAATGAATATATTTGGAGCATTTACGATAGGTGTTTTTCTTGTCATTTTTGGAAAAATTACAGGATGCGATGACCCAAAAGACAATAAAGGATTAAATGGTAAGTGGTTATCAAAGGAAACATTATATTTGCACATGACTATTGCCCAAGTATTTAACTCATAAGCTAACTCATCAATTTGATCCATAGTATATGGAGTAATAATTTTATTGGGAAAAATTCTAAACACTCCCTTTGCTACTTTTATTCCCTTGAGTATTAATTGTCCTACAGCCTCAGGATACCTAGTAAGAATAGTGTTAGGAGAATAAAATAAATCTATCCATAATAATGGACCTTCTTGCCAAAATACTCCTGTAGGAATATTTTTTGTTGGTAGTACAATAAATAATAAAGGCAAACTTATATCAATTCTATCCAAATGCATATTTTCCATATATGTTTCAATGAGTTTTAATGCCTTTCTTGCTTCAGGCATTAACATTCGGGGTGAATTTGGATCTGATGAACCTTTTAGGATAGCAAATAAAGGTCCCAACTCTCCTGTTGGTATACCTAGATAAGGTCTTATCCAATTTATGTCTCCTAATAACTTTTGAAAGTCATTAAGTGATTTGAGTTGATCTACTCGTATTTGAATTTTTGGTGGACGGACCATGGTTGAGCATAATAGAACTCTTAAATAATTAATTAGAAAATTTAATTGTACTTTATCTATTGCTATCTCTAGATTATAATTTTTTAATAAGTTTGTAAATGTGGCATAACATTCTAGCAATGTGTTTTTATCTTTGTGTGCTAATAATACATCATCAACATAGTAAAATATTTTTAGTTCAAAATTTTGATTTCTAAGTGGCTGGATTACTTTGTTAACATAAATTTGACACATAGTTGGGCTATTAGCCATCCCCTGAGGGAGTACTTTCCATTCATATCTCTGATCAGGACCTTCATGATTCACTGCAGGGATAGTAAATGCAAAACATGGACTATCCTCAGGATGAATTGGAATTGAAAAAAAAAAAAACAATCTTTAATATCTATAACTAAAACATACCAGGTTTTTGGCAAAGCAGACAATTAAGGGATCCCCGATTGAGCAGGTCCCATAATAGCCATCTCATTATTAATGGCTCTTTAATCTTTCAATAATCTCCATTTACCAGATTTCTTTTGATGACAAAAATGGGAGTATTATGGGGAGATTCAGAAGGTTGTATATGTCCTTCCGCTAATTGTTGTTTGACTAGGTCATGGGCTTTTTGTATCTTTTCTTTAGTCAGGGGCCACTGGGGAAACCATACTGGTCTTTCTGATTTGCAAGTAATTTTGATTGACTCAGTGGCTTCTTTTGAAAATCCAACCCATGTCTGTCCGTTCCTTGATCTATTTGTATTTGTTCTGCTATATTTTGTTCTTGTTCTCCTAATCTTTTTCCTTTCCTAAAACCTTGTCTAGTCATAATAGTTGGTGCATTTTGATTGATGTTATTTGTTAATGTCAAACCTAATTGATCTAGGACATCTCATCCCCATAAATTTACAGGAAGATGATCCAATACATATGTCTGTATAGTTCCTTCACATCCTTCAGGATCCTTCCAATCTAATGCCATTGCACTTCTATGGGCATTAGTTGTCACTCCTAGGCCTCAAAGCGTTTGAGTGGCTTGTTGTAATGGCCAATGTTTTGGCCATTCTGACGAGATATGATGCTAAGGTCTGCACCTGTATCCAGTAGCCCATTAAATTCATGTCCTTGAATATTTAGTTTTAGCATGGGGCGAGAATCAAAATTTAAAGACAGCATAGCCCAATCTACACCTGTGGAGCCTAATCCCTTGGAACCTCGTTCTACAGTACGACTGGAAAATTTATCATGTAGACTGGGTATTATTAGTAACTGTGCTATTCTATCTCCAGGTAAAATTACTGATATACCCTTTGGAGAACTGGCTATAATTTTTATTTCACCTTCATAAGCGGGATCAATTACCCCAGGATGTACCATAAGTCCTTTTAGAGTAGAAGAGCTGCGTCCCAATAATAAGCCTATTGTTCCTTTGGGAAGAGGTCCTTTTACCCCTGTGGGAATGATTTGAACTCCCATCTCTGGAGTTAGTACTATTCTGGCGGAGGCGCAGATGTCCAACCCTGCGCTCCCTCTGGTTTGTCTGATGAGGGATCTAATGGACAATGTGTCCTGTGCACTACCCTGATGGGGTTGCTGGGTTCCTCCAGTGCTCCGTATATTTGTGGTCTTGGGCCCCAGAGCATTGGGCCCCCCTGTCCATTTTTTGGCAATGGAGCCCGATGCCTTTCTCCATGATATTATGGATAAACACCTGGTCCTTGTTCATTTTTTGATAATTGAGTACCCTCTATGGTGGTTTGAGAATGGCATTCATTAGCCCAATGTCTCCCTCTACAGCATCATGGGCAAATACCCGGTATTCTACTCCTTTGATACCTAGTTTTGTTAAACCCTCCTCCTATGGGGCAATTCCTTTTAAAATGTCCTGTTTGTTTACAATTATAGCATGCTCTTGGCCTGGCATCTAAAGCCTGTTTTACTGCAGCTGCCACAACTTGCCCGTGTTCATTAATGTCTCTACATAATTTAATATATGTGTTTAAATCTTCATGTTTCCATGGTCTAATGACTTCTCTGCACCCACGATTCACTTGCTCATAAGCCAGTTGTTTTATTAATGGCATTGCTTTTTCTGTATTCCCAAAAACTCTGGTAGCTGTTTGAATAAGCCTATCTACAAATTCAGCATAAGATTCATTAGCTCCTTGTATTACCTTAGATAATTGATCTTGTAAACCTCCTTGTCCTTGTACAGCCTTCCATGCGCTAACAGCATCTGCAGCAATTTGTGCGTATATGCCAGGATCATATGCAATTTGTTGCTGCTGATCCTCATAAGGTCCCTTTCCTAACAACATATCTAGATTTCTCTGAGGATAACCAGCTGCTGCATTTCGCCTAGCAGTCTCCTTGCAAAATTCCTCATTGGCAACCTTCCATAACAGGTATTGCCCTCCATTTAGCACAGCTTTACACATATTAGCCCAATCTGCTGGCATCATGTTTCAAGTTGTTAATGGATTCGACCATGCTTACAGTGAAGGGTACTTGAGGACCATAGGTTGTTACAGCCTCTTTTAGCTGCTTCACTGTTTTGAAATTTAAAGCATTGTGAATTCGCTGCCCTACTGCCTCAAATACAGTGCATGTTAATATTTAATATCCTGTCTCAGGATCCCATCTATCAACTGCGGGGTTGGGGACCTCCCAGCATATGGAGGTGGCCTTGTTGGTTGGACACTTATGTCCTCTGGTGATAGAAAGGTGTTAGTAGCAGTCTCCTGTAGAGGTGGCACTGTTGGTTGGACACTTACACCCTCTGGTGATAGAAAGGTGTTAGTAGCAGTCTCCTGTTGTAACTTTTCCCCTGATGCCTTTTTCTGTTCTAAACTTTCTTCCTCTGACTAGCTTGAGAGACCTTCTCTTTTACTTGAATTTTTTCCTCTGTCTGACTAGCTCGAGAGACCTTTTTTTTTACTTGAATTTTTTTCTCTGTCTTACTAGCTTGAGAGACCTTCTCTTTTACTTGAATTTTTCTACTATAACTATAATACAACCCAACAAGGTAACGCCTAACAAAACTGAAACAGAGTGAAACAAAATTGGAACAACAAAAAATCATTATAATAGCCTCCTAAAATGTCCATCCGTCCTTTCTCCCTATCTGTTCCTCAGATGTGAGTGGTGTTTCTTCCTTCTTACACATCTCCAGGGACAGGCAATTTAAAACAAAAATGAACCAAAACAAAAGAAGAATCTTAAAATTGCTACCCATCCTCTTGCTCTGCCCTCAGGGGCGAGCAGTTTACCTTATCACTAACCCTCAGTCTTTCCCCCTGTGAGCCACCAAATGCCGCAGTCTGGCTGAGCACAATTCAGGAGCCACATGTCAAAAGAAATGAACTTTATTTTTAGAACACACACACACCACTCCACACAGCTCCTCAGGAAAAACCCTCAGAGCCCAACTGGCACCACCGGCTTCCCATAAGCCTCTCAACCTCCCCCACTCCTCCTGCTCTTGAGGCCCATTGGCTAGGTTGCATGGGCAGACCCAAAAAAAGTACCCCAATGAGCAGCTCCGTGGTCTGAAAGGGCGGGGAAACAGCCCAATGAGCTTCATCAATCAGATGACAGATAGAAGTTTGCTGGGTCCTCTGTGAGCCAATCATGAGGTGGCAGCTGGAAGTTTGCTGGGGCCCCTTCCGCTGTGACTCTCAACAGTGTCCATCAAATTTCTTTTCATCTAAAACCCCTCCTCTTTCTTCATAGGACTGTTTAGAAACCATCCTTTATCTTTCATTTCTACTATTTCCAATTCTTATAGGAAATAAGTTGTTTTCCTTTGGACACTGAAATGTCTTCTAAGTCTTTTTGGGTTTCTGCATGTAATCTTCCATTAACACATTTTTGTGTGATATGGGGAACATATTCAGTTTATTTATGATTATTATTTTTATGTGTGATTGAAATGATAATAAAATGCTTCTTATTAAAGTGACTCAATCTAAAATAATTTTGCATTTTTTTTCATTTAGTGACCAATTAATAATGATACACTTAATATTTATGTTAGTTTCTTCAAGATTTATAGATCTATGAAAAGATGTTTTTAATCATAAGGAAAATAGAATTTATTTAGTCTATAATAAGGTGGCTTCAGTTGTTGTTATTTGGACTATAAATATTTTTAAAACCAACATTAAAGTAAAAAAAATTAAATTACTAGAAGTTAAGGCTTTTGTTTGTGTTATTTTTCATTTTGAGTTTTATTCTCTTTAATGAATTTAATTTGTGTTTAAAATAGACCTGATGATAAAGTTGCACATTCTATGTTGTAGTAAAATAACTAAAAACCCAACGATGTACCCATCTAAATCTATGAAATCTGTGAACAGATGATCTTATATCCAAAAGGATTTTATAGATGTGATTTTGTTAAGTATTAAAGTAGGAAAATTATTCTAGATCAACCAGATGAGTTCAATGTAATCACAGGGTCCTTATACAAAGTGAGTGGTAAAGTTAGTAGCAGAGATTAGAAAGAGGTGCTATGGCCAGGTGCGGTGGCACATGCTTATAATCCCAGTGGCTCAGAGGCCAAGCAGGAGGATTGTGAGTTCAAAGCCAGCTTCCGAAAAATGAGGCACTAAGTAACTCAGTGGGACCCTGTCTCTAAATAAAATACAAAATAGGGCTGGTTATGTGGCTCAGTAGTCAAGTTCCCCAGAATTCTATCCCCAGTGGCAGCCCATACACACACACAAAAAAAAAAACGTAAGAGATGCTATGACAGTGGAAGATGCTGAAGTAATATACTCTGAAGATGGAGGAAGAAGACACAAGGCAATTGCAGATGGCCTCTGGTAACTGGAAAAAGTAAGGACATCTCTAATCCTATGAAATTTCCAAATGGAATATGACTCTATCGACAACTTGATTTTAGAATTCTGTCTTCACTACCATAAGACAGTAAGTCAGTATTTACTATATTTGTAATAGTGAGCTACTTAATTTGTAATAATTAATTAAGCAGCAATAGATGACTAATGCATGTTGTTAACAACCATAAAGATTAGGTTTAGTCTGACATGATGTATGATGTTCACCTCCTCATTTCTGGGAAGGTAAACATTTAACTTGGATGCTAATATAATCTCAGACTGGACAAGCATGTCTGGGATTCAAGGTGGCAAAGGTTGTCATGCCTTTGAGAGATAATTAGAAGTGGACGGACTTAAAATTTACTTTGAGTTCATGATTTTAGCTCCATAAAGAGAATGTTTAACACTTGAAATATTTAATGATGTCAGCTCATCAAAGAAATACCAACAATATGTCCATAAACAGGGCATATCTTATAATAACAATGTAACACATGAATAGTATCATGTACAAAGTGCTCCCAAAATACACGTTTAATGTATTTATATTTAGAAATCACCACTTTCACAATAATCCGTAAAATATATTATCTGGAAGAGAAAAGGCCAATTAAAAGAAGATGGGATTGTTCTTCCAGACACATGCTTTGTGAACTGAAAGTGATACACATGTCAAACCAGACAAATAGACTATCTAGAATGTCATTTTTATGTGGCTGAAGCATAAGCAGAGAACAGGAAAAAAAAAGGTATAAATAAACTGTTGTAAAAGAGGATGTGCTTGTTCTGGAAATAGTCATTGCTTAAAAATAGTGAAACTTATGTATTCGTTCTTGAATCATCTTAAGTTTTCTAAATTGAAGATATGTTACTTTTGTGATTAGGGAACAAAATCACTAAAATCAGGGGACTGCAGATACTTGTGATAAACTAGGCAGGAAGAAATAAATCCTAAAAAGGTGTTAAATGAAATCAACAATCATTTACTACAGATGGAATGACTTAGAAGAAGGATATTCTCCTTTCTGCTTTCCAAGTAAAACTTTGAAATTTTCCCACTCCAGTCCCAATTATAATCTTAGTACAGTTGTTCTGACAAGAAGGCTCCTGAGACATAATCCACCTGCCTAGTAGACAGCCTTGGTAGCCTTCCCACCTCCAGGGTGCACTCCATGCTAAGTATCCCCCTATGCCTGGATATCTAGGAAGCTGGTCCAGGCCTCCTGCCATCAAGCCTGCCCCTTTTGGGACATGTTGTTTATTCCCAAAGCTGTGATGACAATTTTGTTAGACATGCATGGAGATTGCCTATCTAGGTTCATATTTTCTTTACTTGCTGACTAAACATCCGTCAGTATGAATCTCATCATCACAAATGGATGTATTGTGAACTCCCATCTTTCCCCTTACTTTTTGCATAGCAACAATTTTTTTCACTCTTAGGAGATGACTATTTTAATACACATCATGTATGTTTCATCATTATCCTAATGTAATTTAGAAATTTATTTTAAATTGCCACATAATTAATAATTATTTATTGAAACTTAATGAGTAGTACAGGTATATTTCATCTGAAACTAATAATTTTACATATATTATTGAAAAAGTCATTAAAAGTAATTTACCAGGAATTGCAATTAAAGTGCTAGTAATCCTTCTGTATGTTCACTGAGTTATTTATGTGTTCATAGAAATATGTATGTTTATGTCAAATTTCCCCATTCTAGTATGACTGGTTATTAAAAGTCTTGGCTTTAAGAGATTAGATAAACTAAAATAAATTAAATTAAATTAATGTAATTCATTCAGAAATGTTAGCTATTTTGTTACAATCTGTTATGTTCCTTGGATAGCTTTTTCTAAGTTAATTTTATGGAAAAAAATTATAAACCATTTTCAAATACAAAGTGTTTAAAAATATCACACTTTCCAAGTAGGCCATTACTTAATTCAAATCTAAAAAGAATATATTGGTTTTCAATGAATCCATTGGCTTGAGAGAAATTGAGTCCATCATTCCCAAGAAGCAGAAAATAATGTATGTAATATCACCAATAGAACAGGTATTAAATAAGACCATAGAATTGAGTAAGTTAATTTCTTAAAATGTTGAAGAGAAGAAATGATGTGGTAAAGCATACATGGATGAGTATATAAATTTTTTATTAATAAATTAAATTGGTATATTTGAGTAAAGGAAACCCCTGAATTTTTTAATGAACCAGTTGAAGATAATGGAACTAACTGATGCCAGGTCAACATGAAGCTTAATTTTCCATTTTCATGAGGAATAGATGGTGTGGATGGATATAAAAATTGATTTCATAGAGGGAAAAATGGTTCAGCTTGGCAAGTTTATTTCAGAAATGTTCTTGATAAGTTAGATCTGTTCATCCATTTTGAGAATGTTCTTCCACAGACGTGGTTGATTAAGGGTAATGGTGGCCATGTGTGCCACCTGTGGAAGAACATCTAGATGTCTCCCTGTGGTAAGTTTCCCTCCCTGGCGAGCTGGTTTCATGGACCAAGTTTCTGAGAATTTTCATTTTACTTAATATAATGGAAGCTTAATAAACAAGGACACAAAATTACATAATGAATTGAATTACAGATACTTTCTATTTTCTAATGCCTTACAATTTTTCTATGAAGCGTAATTACAGTAAAATAATAGAAGAGATCATAGTGAATGTTCTTTCCAACAAAGATTCTTTTAGAGTAAGAATTATGCATTTAAGAATAATTAAATTAAATTCTATCTAAAGGGTTGTATGTTTGTTTAGGAAAGAGAATTGTTTTATTCAATCTAGTAATGACAATGAAGTACCAGAGGGCTCAAGACGAGTTTTTCTCTTTTCTTCTAGTGAAGTCTTATTTTAAAAAAGTAAGGGAGATGAACTGATAGCTATGTATTTTACAGCCACAGACAGGTTCTGCATACACACCCAGGCCTACTGCAAGTTCTACAGAATAAAGTTAACTTGCTTTTGGGGGGGCCTTGCAATCTACATTCAAATCATGAGAATTTTAAGGTGAACCTGAGTGGGAGAATGCCCAAATGCCCTTACCCCAGAGAAGGAATCATAAATTAGGGTATAACAAAAGGAACAGATTTCTATCAAAAACTATTGGTTAAAGTTGTCAATAATTAAAACTCCCTAATAATTCACAAGGAAAATAATAATATGGTATGTGTCTTTAGGTGACTGTAAGAATAGCAGTAATAAACATTAGCATAAGAGTTTAACAGAAGAGACAAATATCAGATACATAACAACAATATTGTGTTGGGTGGAAATCACGATGACACAGAGTTCAAATTAGGTGTCCCTGATCTCCAGGGAGCTCTCCTAGAACGCGGGAGCACAGGTGTTTTACTCTATTCCTGTGCCTTGCCCTAAGGATTTGTCATAAAGTGTATCCAATGCCCAGAAGCCAAAAGAAAGCATGGAGAAGCTTCCTTGCCTTTGTAAGCTCTGTCCCAGAAATGGTGAATGACTTGTCTCACATTTCACTGTTGAGAACTTAGGTCCTCATTTTATGACCATAAAAAAGAATGAATATATTTTTGACAACAGTGAGAAATCACACAGGCATATGCAACACACATACTATATTGGTCAAATTATTTTAGGAATGTGTTCTACAGTGCGGCTAAGCAACTCAAAAACCAGACAGCTGGGGTTCAAATTCTGATGCTTCTTACCTGGTGTAGACACAGTGGTGCTTACCTAACTATTCAGCAAATTCTTCATAGTTAGCAGATTCTGTGACCATATACATGGTCTATTCTGGCCAATGACTGTGGACAGGGGAGCCATTTTGACATATCAGCAAGCTGCGGGATCTGAGATACTCTGTGTTGCAGAAGATGCAGCTACAAGAGACAAGAGCTTCTATCAACCAGGATCACTGAGTACTGATTGGAATAGAGCTCATCATATACCTGGCCATGAGGGAGAGATTATTTCAGGAACATTCAGTTTATTTTAATCAAGGAGTCATCTGTTGCTACTGCAATACCTAGTCTACCATAATACATGTCACATAGTATTTTTTCTAATTTCATCATTTATAAACAATAATAATAATAAAATTTTGAGATGACGGGATCCTTGTGAGTATAAAATAATTTAATATATGTAAAGTATAGAGGGCAGTAAATGTTTTGAACATAACTACTTAATAAAATGTTACTTATAAGTTATGAATATGGACTCAGAAGTCATAAAAGTGTTAACAGTAGCAGCCTTCCATCATATAATTAATTGCCATATATATGTGTATCTCTCTCTCTCTCTCTCTCTCTCTCTATATATATATATATATATATATATATATATATATATATATATATATATATATCACAAATTCAAGAAAGAGTTTCAGATTTTTACCACAAATGAGAAACATACTGTTTCCATTGTACCAGCAACAAAAGCAACAACAACAACAATATACAGATTCACCAATATTTACGTAAGTTTCAAGATAATAAAGCTGATTAGCCATAGACAAATTAAAGCAGGACTTTAACCTAAGCAGTGTCACATTAGAGACTTTTATACCGTCACTTTGAATATGTAACCAACTATTAGAACATTTTTTTTAATTAAACATCTCTGTTTCATTTACAATGTACAAAAATCATTTAGTTTATTATAACAACATTATGTATGGGGCTGGGGTTGTGGCTCAAGCCGTAGTGCACTCACCTGGCATGAGTGCGGCCCAGGTTTGATCCTCAGCACCACATAAAAACAAAGATGTTGTGTCTGCTGAAAACTAAAAAAAAAAAAAAAAAAAAAAAAAATTAAAAAATTCTCTCTCTCTTAAAAAAATAACAACATTATAAAGTCTTTTCTATTAGGAGAAACAAAGAAATTTTCACAATAAATGTTTTTTTTAAGATTAAGTGTACAAAGAAAAAATCGTTGTATATGTAAGTAAAGCAGAACCTAACATATAAAATAAACAGAAGTGATGCAGAGCCAAAATTGAAGGTAATATAGTAAAAACTTCCAAAGGCAGCCGATAAATTTTGTTTTGTTTTGTCTTATGAATGTTTATTGTACTTATAGGCAAATAAAAAGATGATAGAAAAAATAATATCAATTTTGGGCCGAAGGCACAAGGAAGAAAGGTGAAAAGCAAAGTAAGAAAAAAAGAAATTTTTGTTTGATTTTTTCTGAACTTCAGAGGAGAAGTTGCAAATTGATAAGTGTAAAACAGAAAAAATCAAGAGAACATCTAATTACTATTAGTGAATTTTTAAGTCTGTAATTTCAAAAGGTTTTACAGAAAAACAATTAACAAAGTGAAAAGACAATACAGAAGGGGAGAAAATTCATGCCAGTTATGCTGATAGCGAATTAATATCCAAAATATATAAAGAACCCACAAAACTTAACAACATAAAAACAAGTAATTTATTCCTTTTTAAATGAAAAATGATCTTAATAGACACTGCTCAAAAAAAGAAAAATGGTATTATGGCTTGGATGTGAGATAGCCCCCAACTAGTTACTGAAGTCATGTTCAGAGGTGAAAGGTTTAGATCATGAGAGCCTTAACCCCCTAATCAGTCCATCCAGTTAATTGGAAAGACTAAGTAGAAACTGCAGACAGGTGGGCATGTCTGGAGGAGGTGGGTCACTGGAGGATGCCCTAGAGGGGTTCCTCTTCAGCCCATTTCCTTTCTCTCTTTCTCTCTCCTTCTCTCTCTTCCTCCCTCCTGGGTTTATAACTAAAGGAAATGAAGGTAGCATGCAAAAGAAAAGTCTGTGTACTCATGTTTGTTGCAGCATTATTCACAATAGCTAAGATAGGGTATCAGCCTAGGTTCCCGTGGACAAAGGAATGGATGAAGAATATAGTATATGTGTACACAATGGGATATTATTCAGTCATAAAGGAGAATTAAATTCTGACATTTTCAGGAAAATGGACAGAACTCAAAAATATCTACTTAAATAAAAGTTGTCAGACAAAGAAAGCTAAGCCCTCAACCACATGTTATCACTTACACGTGGAAACTTAAAATAAACAAACACACACACACACAACCTGGAAGTAGAAGAGGCACTGCTAGAAACCACTGAGAACTAGGAAGGATGCTGGGGGCAGTAAAGTGGAGAGGAGACCATGTGGGTGGGGGACAAGGATAAAAGGACACATGGGCATGATCAATGCATCAGGTATGATACAGGGAAATATCACAATGAAAAACATTTTTATAATTAGTTATTACAATTAATTTTTTTGTAATTTGAGACGTTTCTTAACATATACACTTAGTGATTACTAAAATATGAAATTTTTAGACTTTAAATGATGGGAAAGAAGGCAGCTCTTTCCTTATTCAAACAAGGGGTGCATGAAGCAAGAATGGATTCTGACAAGACATGGTAGCAAATTTGTTGCTGAATTTTTTACAAATTCTGAAATGACATAGTAACTTAATGTCATGATTACATGATAAGAACACAGTAATTACAGCAAGAAGAGTAAACTACAGATAGTAGTTGATTGCACTTGGACTCATCTGCTTTTCTAGAGAATGGCAAAATCATTGTACAACTCCAGGTCCACTGGGTCCTACAATGTCATACATTCAGTTTTCTCATGATCCACATACTCACAATTTTTTGAATGGCTGATGCACTCAGTTGGAATGGCAAACATACTTAACCTAGCTGACATGGACTTGAATATTTCCCTCTGGTCTTTTTAATTTTAGAAATCAATGATACAAACACATTAAAAATCAAAGAAAACAAAACAAAACAAAAAATAACTCAGTTACTTATCTGTGAAACAAGCAAATATAATCACATGGCCTCTTTAATATAATCAAAGTTTCATAAGGATTAAATGAGAAAATATAGATGACTTTCCTTTGTAAAATGCAGTATACAAGTAAGAATAAATAGTTTGGAATTTTCTGATAATTCCACATTTGTATTGTCTTGCTGTCATTTCAACACTGGAGATTTACTATGCTATTATCATTTTTTTTATTCATCTTTTTATTGCTTATTCTAGCAATCTTGTATTTAGAAGTTAAATGCCTGTTTCTTCTTTTTGTTGAATGTTCCTACATTGTAGGTTTTTATATACCTGACTTCACACGTAAGCCGGAAATAGCTCTATTATTTGTTAGAGGATAAAAGCACCTTGCAATAATTTTCCTCCAATCATTTTCTCCAATTGCACATGTAATTATTATCTTCTATTATAGTGCCATTTTCTTTTATTTTCCCTCCCCCTGAACATCTCATGATTATTGCTTTATATGAAAATTTTTATTTGTCCAACACATTTGTTTATTTTCATTACACCTTCATTCTTTCTGTGAGAAAACATATTTTCTGGGGGCTTAATTTTATTCTTTCTATAATTCAAGTTCAAAATTCACTTGTTGTAGAGTTGAGGGTTGGTAACGTTCTCTTTTATGAAAAAATCTTCGTTTTAAAATTTATATCATTTTAAATCATAGATCAGCTGATCACTAATTCTAGTTTGATAGCATTTCTCTTGGCACTCAGAAGAATTTATCCATTTTCCACTGGCTTCTGTTTTTATTGCTGTAAAGTATCTGTGTCAGTTTGATTTTCCCATTTCTTTATGAGTTACCTTTTTAATCTTTGTTTTGATTTTCAAGAACTTATTTTTGCCTTTGTTCAGCATTCTCTAATATTCTCATTTATTAGAATCATGATGAGATGAAAATTAGATTTTCTCAAATACATTTTATAACTACTAATTATTCTCATGGATATCATCCCTTATCTATCTGTCCTTTATTCAAGATAACTTAGTTATTGCCAACAAGTAGATTTCAAGTGCTCTTTTCAGTTATATTGACATTTTATTTGCCCTATTCCACAAGCGTTTTTATTGTTATTCATCTAATGAATACATTTTGGGGTTTTAGAATCTATGCTTTTTAAATGTACTCATTTAAATAGAGTAGTAACTTACAGTTTTCTTATATCTCGTAATAACTTGAATTCTTATTTGGTTTCCACCATCTAACTTTGCTGGCAGTTGAATTCTGCTGTTTGCTATATCTGCTGACAGATATATATTTCTTTTGATGTATTTTTGTCATTGTAAAATGCAAGATCCTGTTCAGTGGAATGTTATCATTCAGGATAGTTCACACTTTTTATTTTAAAGTACATTTCTTTTCAAAAGAAATATTTTGAATTTTGTGTCATTAGGCACGCAAGTGTTGCTCACAGTCTAGAACCATTTAATATTGATTTCTTGGTCTGAATGCAAATAATGTTAATTAAGCTCAAGTAGACATCAAGGGAAATCTATGATTATCAATTATTAAAGTGATTTTTCCTACCTGTTGTTCTCCTATAACCTAGAAAAAGATGCTCAATTGTGTTTTTCATCATCTTTTGCCTCTGAATATATTTTCCCTAAATTCAGATTTTCACTTAGCAATAGTCTGTTAAATTAGCCAGGTTTCTTTCTATCTTTTTCTTTCTTTTTCAGGACTCCTTTGTGTAAGGTACCAATTCCCCACTTCATGAATTTGTCCTTGATTTCAACTTATTATGTTACCTTTAGAACTTCCGTCTCTTGGCTACTGGAATAACCAAACACTTGTCCATTCCACCAATTAGCAAAATAGTTGTTAGCTTGTTCTTCCCACTTTTGCTTTTTTAGGCACCTTTCCAATTTGGTTTCTCAGCTTGTTTTTCTCAAAAGCTAAGCTCTGCATAAGACCAGCAATTGTCAAAAGTTATCCAGTATGCTTAAGGTATTTGTAGAAGAATATTTTCATGTAATATAATGTGAATATTTGCTGAAAATGCAAAAGATGTCCATCAGTGTTTCACAGAACTCTTCGCTTTAGATTGTTTATATTTTCTTAATACTCTTGTATAAATGGAGATTTGCCAAGAACATTTTAGAATAATCAAGGCTATGAGAAATAGCTAATATGGCATAAAAAATCAGTGAAATAAAGATGGGAACAAGATAAAACTTAACATGAATGAAATTGTCAAGTGCAAAATAAATTAGACATGACAACAGTGCCTTTAGTAGAGGCTGTTGGAAAACCATGATTTCTGTGGAACAAATGCATACATAACCAGAAGAAAGACTGAAAGGTTTGCAAAAGTGAAGAGGATAATGAAAAAAAAGTTCAAACATTTGTAATGTTGCCCTGTATGGCAAGATGGAATAAAAATAGAGGAATTTGAATGTCAGAAATTCAGCATCAGTGTAAGAAAAGCCCTTATTGACAATGAGAGATTTTATCCATTTGGCTTCTTTATAAAACACTGAAGATTATTGCAGACAAAAATATATATGAAGATCTGCTGTGGACACTATAGACAAGGTTCCTACTCTAAAGGAAATTCCATTAAGGGCATAAGGTTTCTTAAAATTATGTAAGTTTATGGCTCTGTGTTTATACATTTGTTGCTTGATTCCAGGAAAAATTACAAATATATCATTCACTAGTGGTTTATAAGACATACAGTCATCATTCTGAGTAAAATATTTTTCCTATTCAAATCCTCTATGCTGCAACTGACTTTAGGTATTTAAAATTCTTGAAACAAAAATTAGGCATTATAGGTTACATGATATATTTTCTCTGAGATTCTTTCATTTTCCTTTATAAAAATCGAACAACTCTAAAGTGTTTTAGAAAAGCTTGTAAGGAATAAAATCTTGTTTGAATTATTAACCCCCCAAATAAGTATCAATTAGATATTTTATAAGTTTGATATGATAATAAAGATGATCAAATTTCATGTTCTAGTCTAGAAAAATAATTATCATCTTTTAAATAGAGTATCAATAGTTGCTATAGGTCAGAACTCTTGTGGACTATGTTACCTCATTTACCATGTACATTTCCAATTTTTAGCTAAACGCATTCTGGTTAATTTTGTATATTCACTCATTTTACACATACTTACAGAGAATCTGTTTTTTGTGAGAGACTGGTTAGTGCTGTGGAAGCACTAAAAGAAGAAAAATAATCTACCATATTTCAATAAAGTTTATGTTCTAGTGATCTAAACAGTTATTAATCAAGGAAGAGTCTAGTAAAAAAGAAAAGAAGAAGAAATTTCCAAGAGAAGAAGCACTTAATCCAGTAATAACATTTACTAGAGGAAGTTTTCTTTAAGAAAATCAATAGAATCTTCTGAAAGTAAAGTATGATTGACATGTGCTATTTTCTGGATGTGTTGGAAGTTGGTCCCCAGGGTTGTGGTACTAGGAGATGTTGTGGATCCCTTAAAGAGATGGATCCTAGTAGGAGTGCTTGCATCATTGGAGGAGCTTTTGTGGAACCTATGAATTCTTGCAAGAAAGAAATATTATAAATGCAATCCTGACCCCTGAGTCTCCTTCTTGTTTCCTTTTTAAGAAGGTACTTCCACCATTCTGATGCAATCCACCAGAGGCTTTCAACAGGACAGAGCAGATGCTTGGTGCCAAATGCTTGATTCTCTAGAACTACGAGCTAAATAAACAACTTTCCTTTATATAGTTAGTCTGCATCAGGGATTTTTTAATAGTAATATAAAACTAATTAATACAATCTAAGATCTGAAAAATAGCAAGCATTAGTTACTTAAAGAGACATAACAGAGGTATGTAGAGTTCTTGAAACTCTTTCTGGTAGAGGGAACATGTTGGAAAAAAAATTATTTAGTGAATGATGGGGCTCATAAGGCTATAGAAACTAAATAATCATCATGTGTTTAGATTATAGAAAATCAGTAATGATATGAAAGAAATGATATTGAACACAAACTTATTAACATCTTGTCTCTATTTAAGTACTATCTGGGTTTGATGTCTAGCAATATAAAATATTAAATTGTGTGGGTAATGTATATGAAGATATTATCATATCTTCTCACAGTTCAAGATAATTCTGTCTTTATCACTTTACCAATACATTTTTTTTAATTTTTTTGTAGTACTAAGAATTGAACAGAGGGGTGGTTTACCTCTGAGCTACATCTTCAGCACTTTTTATTTTATTTTGAAACCAGGATCTTGCTAAATTGTTGAGGTTGGTCTTGAACTTGTAATGCTCCTGCCTCAGCATTCTGAGGAGCTGGAATTAGAGGCATGCACCCCCATGCCAGGCATCAATACTTTCTTTCATAATGACTTCTTTAAAGCTAAATCCAAATGAAATATTTTAATACTACTTTCCTTGAACTCCACAAAAAATTGATACCATTGACCTTTTTATCTTTTATAGTTTTACTTGAACTCTCTTATCTGATATTTTCTTTGTTTTTTTCTTCCATGGAAATCTTTGTTGTGATCTATACTCCACTTTCCAACATAAGATTATCAAAAACTGTCATTGGCTTGTCCTGGGTCTAATTTTTTCTCACTTGAATTCTTTATAAATGCTTTTATGTATCCTCATGATTTCAATACCATTTGCCCACTTTACCAATTTTAGAGTCAACAACAACCACATCATCCAAGCCATTATTATCAATTGCATGGTACATTTTTAATTTTATCTCTAAATTTAACTGGGCTACAAGACACCCAAACACTTGGTCAGATATAAGTCCAGTTGTGTCAGGTGAGTGTGTTTGGTACTGATTACTCTTTCCATCAGTACATGATTTTAAGCAGTTGCTCTCCCCAATGGGTGTCAATCTCATCAAATTAGGGGTGACCCAGTCATCCCTGGAACTCTGGCTTCAACCTGCTGTCTGACCTTGACAAGTCACTCCCCTTTGCAGGCTTCAGCTTTGTCATCTATCAAAAAAGAAAGGGATGATGAGAACATTGTGTTCTTGATTCTTCAAAGAGTTATTGATGGGGTTAAAGGCCAGATGTTGCCTAATGTTGTGAGCCTATGCACAGAGGGGCAGAGGCTGTGGAGCCAGTTGCTTCAACTGCTGCATGACCTTAGGAAAAGGACATCTTCTCTTTCAGCCTCAGTTTCTTTGTAACAAGGCAACAAGTCTACTACTGCCCAGGACTTGCCTGAGGGTGAATTAGTTGAAGGAGAAACATGCTTGGCTCAGAGAAGGAGCTCTTATCAGAAATAGGATTAGCTGCATGGCACCTGAGAGTACTAGAATCTTGGGGATGGGTAGCTCAAAGAGGCCTTTGCCTAGCTCCCAGAGTTCCATCTGCTATGCTGGAAGGAAAGGAAGGGGGGCTGGCCCTGGGGATGCTTATGACCAAGGTGTTAGTCTCCTCCATAGGTCTAGGCTCTGCTCACCTCCTCTACTGCAGGGAAAAGAGCTGGGGGAAGAATGAGAATAAAAGTAAGGGAGAGGGTAGGACTGGGAGGCTAGCACATCTGGACTCTAAGCCAGCTCTGCTAGAACTTAGCTGTGTGACCCTGGGCTGGCTCCTGACTCCTCTGGGCCTCACTACCTGTACCCCAGTGTGGGGGGAAGGGTAGTATGAAACAGGGCTTTCAAAGACCCCTCTGGCACCTCCAGCCTCTGCTCAATCTGAGAGGGAAGTAGAGCCAGGGTATATACCCCCTGCCCAGAACATCCCAGTTTTTCTAAGACTTCCACCCCCAAGGAAGGCCACCTGACAAGTCTGACCTGGTCACATGGGGTCTACTGTGGCAACTTGGCCCCCAGACCTGCCAACTCTGGGCTGAGTTGGGTTTACTGATTAACCAAGCCAGATGGAGGAGACAGCTCCACCCTATTGACAGAGGGTGGGAGTACCCACCTCCCAGAACCAACCTTGGTGAAGAAACTACACTTTCCCACCTCCCTGAGCACTACCAGCCAAAAGCCCTTCTCGGGTCACAATCAGGCTCCCTTGTAGTCACCTTACTCAATTTTCATTAGCTTTGTTCCTTAGTCTCTTCCTTCCACCTTCCTTCAACAAACATCCCTCCCCTGTTGGTGGGGAAGATAGAATCTGTCCCTCCTGCCTCAGGCAGTATCAAGCTAGAACCTCTTAGCTGCCCTATCCTTCCCTGCTCCTCAGTTCAGATATGGATTTGAGAAATCCCAGCCCAGGGTCCTCCAGCCTGGGAACAGACAGAACCCCCTCTTGCTGCCCCCCTCCCACCCTCACACATGGAAACACAAAGAGAAAGAGTCAGATGGCCAGGATGTAAGCAGAGAGCTGTGGAGGAGAAAAGAGAAGGCAGAAAGAGCAAGCCACATCATGTCGGGACAAGATGGACAAAGCAGTAAATGATTAAGGCAAAATGAGGCAGAAAAGCACAGGATCAGAAGGGAAAGGTCAGACAGCTCAAGTTTGGTGTGAGGCAGTATACCCAAATGAAGTCAAAGATTAGGTCCCAGGCAGGAGAGGTCCTATCTAAAAAGACCATCGTCCTGGCCCCTGGCAACAGGAATGTATTTCTCCACATGCTCCAGGTCAAAGGGAGAAGAGGGCAAGGGAAAGGAAGCAAGAAACCCTCTGAAGGGAAATCTACACACCCTCAAAATGTGTTACTCAAAGCAACACCAGAGGTATCAGGAAAGTTACTGTGGCCCTACACCAGGGTCTTCAGCCTCTGTCCCATCTACCCATCATACCCCAAGTCTACCTCATGACTGACAGAGAACCATAAAGCTGCAGGGGAGTGAGAGGGTACCTGTGAGGGGCTGCTGTGTCTACAACTGTCCTCTGAGCTGGCTTCTGACCTGACCACAGGTTCCCTGCTTCCCCAGCCCACCCCAGCCTGTCCCAGTGCAAAGCAGGGACATCAAAGCCCTGCCTTCATGATCTGGCAATCACAATCTGCCAGCCACAATGCTGAGCCCCTGCTGGAGACTCAGGGAGCTGCCACGGAGGGAAGGGAGAGAGAAAGGGATCAGGCTGGAAAGATCAGGCAGAGAGGAGACCCAGCTCAGGCTGAGAACCAGGAATTAGGAAGAAAAGGGGATCAGTCTCTGGCCTAGGGTGACTCAACTCAGGGGCCAAGTGGAGGCTTGCTGGACAGAGGGGTCCCTGGGGGAGACCACTCTCCTGGATAGGCCTAGCAGCAGTCCCCCTCCTCAGCAAAAAGGGGCATGTCTAGTTTCGACTGATAGAGCCAGAGTGGGTCACATCCCCTTTCCAGGCCTCAGTTGGCCCATCTGTATAATGGAGACTTGGCCCAGTAGACCATGCCTCCTCCTAGTTCCTGGCAGGAGACTCCTTCTGGGCCAAGATGCACCCCCAGGGGTCTGTGGCCCTGCAGCAAGAACAGGAGACCCTGGGATGAGGCAGTAAAGTGTGGTGGAGGCTGCAGGTGCAGTAGTGCACCCCTACCTTGATCTTGTG
This sequence comes from Callospermophilus lateralis, assembly GCF_048772815.1. Classification (NCBI taxonomy): domain Eukaryota; kingdom Metazoa; phylum Chordata; class Mammalia; order Rodentia; family Sciuridae; genus Callospermophilus; species Callospermophilus lateralis. Next base: position 140,674 of record NW_027513060.1, read on the forward strand.
TAGAGTCCGATCCATCTCCATAGCTTGCACCCACACAGACACGCCAGCCTTGCTGTAAGTCAGATTCCAGCCCACCTCAGCCTCACACTCTGACCGGAAGCTGCGGAAGTCCTGGTCGTCCGGAACCTGGACACTTTCACGGCCCAGGACTGGCCGTGGTCCTTGAGGCTCTGTTGAGGCCGCTGACTTCTCCATTGGGAAAGAGGGGAGGCCCAGCACCTTGGTCCTAGTCCGGTTCTCCTGGATCCTTCGCGGAGGCTCCGACAACGTTGTCGATGCGGTTGCAGATGCTGACGCCACCTTCCTGGGACCTGCAAGACCGGTTTGGGGACCGGAGTCAGAGTGCTGGGGGCGCGGGTGGAGCTGCTGGGGTCCTGAACTGCTGTGATTAGACAGGCGCTGGCCCCTGGGGCAGGGCGGACGGGCACAGGACAGTCATGGGGGCTACCCGCCATGAGCGACCCCAGACCTCTCCCGGTCCGGCGCGGGGGCTGCGTATGGGGTGCGGGTGACCCGCGGAAGCCTGTCGGGACAGGGGGATCCGAGGTGACGGACGGTCTGGCGGGGGGCCCCCGCCGCAGTGGTGACCGGACCGCCTCAACTAACTCGGCAGCGGCGCGGGCGCGGGATGCGCGCAGGTGAGCTCGGGGGCGGGGTGGGGCGCCGGCCGGCAGGGCCACTCACCTGTGTCCGCTGCTCCGCCGGGGCCCGCCGGGGCCGGGGTGCGAGTGCCTCCGCTGCCGCCACTGCCCGGGCGACCAGGGGCCGCGCGGGGGCCCTGGGGGGAGGAGCAGTGGGTCCCACCGCCCGGCCCCGCCCCGCACCCCCGCCCTGCGCGCCCCCTCCCGCGCTCCTCCCTCCGGGCTAGGCTGAGGGCTCCCGGGCTCGGCTTGCCTCGCTCGGTATTTTCCTGGCTGCGGAGGTAAAGCAGACGGAGCTCCGAGCCCCGCCCCGCCCCGCAGGGTCCTAGTGCCCGCCCTTACACGCCCCGGGAGAGGACCCGTTGCGCGCGGGGGCGAGGGTGCAGTCCTCAGGCAGGGCTTGGGGGCTGGGTGAGGAGTGGCCAAGATAGAGTGGACGCTCAGAGGAAGGAAGGCGAGGTGTTAAGAGAGGGATTCTGGAAGTTAATTATGAATCCCCTCTTGCTGTCCCCCTCCCACCCTCACAGGTACACACCTCTGCAACAACCTATTTACACACAGGCACTCTGTCACCAGAACACCCGAGATCCAAAGATGGGCACACACACAAACGATAATCAAGAGATTAACTCGCAGGGATGACAGCCTCACAGCAACTCAGGGATTCCCAAAACTTGCAACCCCAACAACCAAGAGTCACACCAAGCCTATACACACCCAACCCAATTCCCTTTGGAGTGTGCCAACCCAGCCAGAAGTTGCTCTCACTTGGCTCAAGGTTCACAGGCTAGGCAGACTTGGGCAAACTCTCCTCTCTAGTCTCACTCTCACCTGGGACTTTTACCAGGACTCCTCCAGCCCCTTCCTCAGGCTGTTGTCCAAAGTCACCATTTCTCAGCACACATCTCCCTTGTATTAGACTAGATTCTCAATAAATAGCATCAGGCCCCAGACCTCTGAGGTTTTCCTGGTCCCTTCCCAGGCTTAACTGATCAGAGCTTCATGGCCTCTGGGGAGATATGTCCACCAGCATTCCAGTCACCCCTTCCAGCCTGGAGGCTGCCCCCTTGCTCCCTGGGTCCTAGTGCCATCTCTGTATGCAGCTACTCTGTGTGAACTAAGGCTAACAGATCAACTTCTCTGAGGTCAGGTCAGGATGAGTGTGGCAACCTGTCCCATGACTGGCCCTGGACTAAACAGGAGCAGGAAGGGCCTCTGCTGAGCTCCTTTGGATGGGCACCTAACAAGGTCCAACAAATGCTTACCACTGGCCCAGTATCAAAGTGAGTCTATAGCTATCTGACACAAGCCCACTCAGCCTCTTCCTACCCAGGGATCCTTGCTCTACTTGCTTATCTCTGGACCTTGGTTCCTCCTATACAAGGAGGGAATCAGAAGGCATATCCTGGCTTCACCATCCAGAGCCCTGGGATAGAACAGCTTTGCTAACAGGCACTAAGAGTAAATATAAGGAGTCAGCATGGTGTCTTCACAAATAGAGGTGTCTCTTCCTGAAGTGCTCAAGGCTCTGAGATGTTTGTAAATCAGGCCCAATTTTAAAAATGAGTGGGGGTGAACCGGGAGCCATGACAGCAAGACAACAGCAAGACATTCAGCAAATTGAAGCCTGTACAATGAGCTGCAGGTCCTTATGAGGCCCATGTGATGATTCTAGATCTCTATTAATCACCTCCAACCTCCAGATTCACACTCCTCTCCCCCCCCCAACTGGGGATTGAACCCAGGAGTCACTCCTTTTTATTTTATTTATTTATTTGTGTGTGTGTGTGTGTGTGTGTGTGTGTGCTGGGAATTGAACCCAGGGGCTTGTGCATGCAAGGCAAGCACTCTTCCAACTGAGCAATATCCCCAGCCCACTCCTTTTTATTTTTGAGACAGGGTCTTGCTAAATTGTTGAGACTGGCCCTGAACTTTCAATCCTCCTGCTTCAACCCCCTGAGAGGCCCCCTGAGTAGAGGCCAAGGCAGGAGGATCAAAAGTTCAAGGCAAGACTCAGAAACTTAGTGAGACCCTCCCTCAAAATAAAAAATAAAAGGGCTGGGGATACAGCTCAGTGGTATGGATCCCATGGGTTCAAACCCCAGTACTGGAAAAAAAGAAAGAGTTTGGGGCTGGGGCTTTAGCTCAATGGCAGAGCTCTTGTGAGGCACTAGTTTCAATCCTTAGCACCGCATAAAAATAAACAACTAAAATAAAGGCATGTTGTCTATCCACAACTACAAAAAAAATAAAGAAAGAAAGAAAAAAGAAAAAGTCTGGAATGATTAGGTGTTAGGGCGGCTAGCTCTCAGCTGGGGAGGAACCAGGTTCTGACTTCTAATCTACCTCCCCTGCCCTTGGCCCAATTCTAGCCACGTTACTGTCTTCCCCAGGCCTTGAGGAAGACACTTTTGCTTCCAGGCTGGTAGGAGAGCCACAGGGGACCCCAGCAGACCCAAGTCCGGTTTGTGGAATTGGACTATAACCTGTGGGATCAGCCATGAGGAAGAGATGGCAGCACTGGTCTGGTGGCTTCTGTATTTTTAGCATCCCCCCACCCAGCACATCTCAACAGACAGTAAGATAAGATTGGAGTGACAGCAGGAGGAGGCAGTGAGGGCAAACTGACAGAAGGAACTCCCTACCCCAGAAGGCTTCCAATCTGAGGAGGAGACAGAAACCCAGGAAGATACAGATGGCAAGATGGCAAGAACCAAAACATCCCTCACATCTAAACACAGATTAAGACAAGAATAAATCTTTTGGGTCTTTTGGGTCTTAGGTCAGTAAAGGTGGGTGATCTGGCACTCTTGGGCTCAGGTGGCTATGCCCTGGGCTCATCAATGGGTCTTGATTTCAGATGAGATTGGCTGGCCAGCAGGTAGGCAGAAGGGCATCACTCCATTCTACTCATTAATTTGCCCTTGCAAAGGAGTGTCCTTGATTCTAAGGCTCTTTACATCTCCTTGAACATGACAGAACATACCAAGTCTCACAACACCACTGAGCAGCATAGCTAAGGGCCTGATATTCAAAAGTGGAAGAGTAAGGAATGGGAAGGAGCCTGGGGACAGAATCTGGACAGGAGTCCCAGGCCTAGGCCATCCCTGCTTCCCACAGTCTGTCAGTAGACCTAGATTCAAAACCTTTTCTAGCTGTGTAACCAGAAGCAGGTGACACATTCTCTCCAAGCCTATTTCCTCATCTGGAATAATAATACCTTCTGAGAATTACTGAAATGAAGAGCTGTACATATGCCAGTGTCACTCAAAAATATAACTCGGGGACAGGGTAGGGCATGGAGGAATGCACTGGTCCAAAAATGTATGGCTCCAACAAAAAGCATTAAAGTAACACCTTGACATGTTAGGTATGATTCTCATGAAAGATTAAGCAGTGAAAAGGGCTGGCAAAGTATGACCCCTGCTCTCTGCCCATTCAGCCCCCTGCCCCAGACCCAAGTCCCACAGGAGGTGGATGGAGGTGCCTCTGTGAGCCCAGGGCAGAGCCCATGTCTGACTGTTCTGGGCCCCAGAAAGAACAGCACTAAGCGGAGCCGGGTAGGTGTAGAAGGTGAAAGTGTGTACAAGAAGGTGCTTAGCAAACTGAGAAGCCTCCTCATGGGAGTGAGAGGACTTATTACCCTGGGCTCTGAGCAAGACTGAGTCTTATTATGCCCCTCCTAGAGAGAGCAGCTGAGGCTCCAGGAGGGCCCAAATCATACACAAAGCAGAATCCCTCTGGGTCCAGCCCCTAGACTGTGACCCCAGGACTGGGGGAGTCAGTGAGTTGTTTAGACATTTACACTAGACTTTGCTCATAGGCCCTGACAACTATTGGAGTAGCGGTGAGGGCATCTGCCTAGAGTCACCCCTTGGCCAACTCCCCACACTACATCTAAACCCCTCAGACTAATGTCATCTGGCTTCAGCCTCCCAAAAAAAGAAACAGAAGGCCCAGCTAGCAGAGTCAAGCAGAAATAAAAATCCCAGGACTCCTGACTCCTAACCCCCATTACATACTACTCTTTCCATTTGCCTGTGGGGTCCTTGGCATTGTCACCACCTTCTCTAATCCTCAAGATTTAGTTTCCATCCTCACCACCAGTGCCTCCCACCCTGACCATGTCCTGTACAATAGGGGTCCTGCAAGACTTGACTTGCTCCTAGGTACACATTTCTACTCACCATTTAGCCAGACAGACAGATGACTACTTCAATTTCCCCTCTGGGAGGTAAGAAGGCCCACCACTGGTGCCTTCTGCCCCCACCTCCTCCTCAGGGGTATGCTACCTGTTAGTTCGGGTGGAGAAAATTCCCAAGTTTTCTAGGGCAAAAAAGCAATATCCTAGGGGCACTATTCTAGAAGATTAGACAGTGACTTGTGTGATGTCACTAGGAAGCAGCAGAGCCTCAGTTCCATAGGCCCTCAAGAAAGGTCCAGGACAAAGCACTTTGAGGCCACCAAGGCTGGCTTAGCCTGGAGAGGGACGTGTTCTTTACAGTGGCAATAGGAGCTACATCTCAGTCCCATACGAACCCGGATCTAAATGTTTACCCAAGGCGGTCTCCTGGCCCTGATGGGCCTCACTGAGCAAATAGCCCACACTTCCCTGAGGGCGCTGTTACAACCTCTGGGAGCTACAGCCACTGCATTCATCACCCAGAGTTACCCATATCCTTACTCCTCCTGGTGACACTGTCACAGTCACATACATCATCTCAATGTCTTATCAGAATCATACACAAATATACACCATCTCATTCTCAAACATGGCCAGTGCAGCACAGGTACATACACATACATGGTCACACACAATATCAGAGTGAAGTTGCCAGTTTAAAAAAAAAAACAACAACAACAATGTGCTGGGAAGGTAGCTCAGTGGTAGAGTGTTTGCCTAGCATGTGCCAGGCACACACACACACAGTATGGGACACCTAGTGAAATTTAAAATTTTAAATTTCAGACAAGCAATGATTAACTTTACTAAATCTCCAAAATTTGCTAAATCTGGCAACCTTACATTTGAGGCACTGCCACACCCACGTCACAAAACCTTGAAGCATTATGCAGTCACATGTCAGTTCCCAAACAGACCTCAGATGCCTGCTGTGTCAGGGGAATATGCACATTGCACCCAAGTCATAGTGGTGTATAAGTTGTCATGTACACACACACACACACACACAAAAAAAAAAAAAAAAAAAAAAAAACCTCTGCACCTTCTTTCTGTGACATGCCACTAGACCAGGGGATGTCTTTCATGCTCATTTTGTCTCACCTTCACACCTTAAGTGAAATGTCAGGCAGGGACCATTAGCTCCATTTGACAGCTGAGGGGGAAAAAAAGGCCCAGCAAGAAACAGAAGCTATCCTAGGTGCTCCAGTGTGTTTTCCCCTAGCTATGGGAAATCAAACTATACCTGGGCCAGGCTATGTCCCCTGGTGTATCTGAGTTTCCCAGACTCACCAGCAGCACTCAGGCCAGCAATGTGTCCCAGAGGAGCCTCTTTTTTCTGAAAAGATAATAGCCTGGGGGGTCTTAGGTGTGGACTCCTGATCTCTCTTTATTACCCAAAATGTGATTCTGACTTCTTCCTGGAAGCCCCTCTAGTTCCAAGAGGTGAAACTGTACTTAGTCAGAGCACTGGGGGCCCAGGTTTTAGATTAAAAAGGAACCAAAAGAAGGAAGTCATGTGGGCTGTCAGAAAGGGGCTGTAGTCTCAGGACTAGAGTTTCTATCCACCCTGAAGAAGGACTTAACAACCTGTCCTTCCTGAAAATACTCAAGATACCTCCACCCTCTTAGCCTGAGCACAAATCCAGGGGAAGGCTCAAGGTCAGCAGATGGATCAGGCACCTCTGAAAGGAAATTCTAGGGCTTCTAGAAGGCAGAGATCCAACTCGGTTCTTGCAGACAGCAGGTCCCAACAGATATTGTTAGAAGGAGTCCTTAGCACAAGCCTGGGGCCTTCCCTGGTGGGGAGCCCCTGTGGTTCTGCTGCAGTCCTTCCTACTGCACCTCTTTAGGATGTACTCCTGTCAGAATGGTGGGGCTCAAGAGGCCTCCCCCACAGAGTTAAGGAGGATGCCATCAATTGTGAAGTCTTGCATGGCAGTGTTGGGGGCCAGTTAAACTTGTCCTTTCCTGAAGCCTATGGGTAACCTGGGCAGCAGGATCCTGCATAGCCCCAAAGATCTGCTTCCAAGGTTCTGGGTGCAGGGACTGGAGGATGGGCCTGGAAGGATGGAAGAAGAGGCCTGACAGATGGGGTAAAGTACCTAGCTCAGCAGTCTAGGAAAATGACTTGGGCCAGGGAGCCAGACTGTCTGGTTAAAACACCTTACTCAGTGTGTGATCTAGAACATTACTCAACCTCTCTGTGTCTCAGCTGTCCCACTTTTTTTTTTAAACCCAGGGGCACTTCACCAGTGAGCTACATCCCCAATCTTTTTTTTTTTTTTTTTTGGCAGGGGTACCAGGGATATAACTCAGGGGCACTCGACCACTGAGCCACATCCCCAGTCCAATTTTGTATTTTATTTAGAGACAGGGTCTCACTGAGTTGCTTAGTGCCTCGCCATTGCTGAGGCTGGCTTTGAACTTGTAATCCTCCTGTATCAGCCTCCCTAGCCGCTGGGATTACAGGTGTGCACCACCATGACCTGCCTCCAATCTTTTTTTATTTTGAGACAGTGTCTCACTAAGTTGCTAAGCCTGGCCTCAAACTTGGGAATCCTCCTGCCTCAGCCTCTTGAGTCACTAGGATTATAAGGTGCCACTGTGCCCGGCCAGCTCTCTGACTTCTAAGATGGGTGGACTACGAGGATTTCCATCATCAGAATGAGGACAGAGCACTTTTCTCAGTGCAGGGGTCCGGTTTTAGGTTCTGGAGGATGGGCAAGGGAGGATGGAAGAGGAGGCTCTTTGAGTGCTCAATGAATGCCACAGCAACTGTCTATCTTATCTCCTGAGCTTCCTTACCCCCAGGTCTGGCATCTGTCCCCAAAGCATGTTCTCCTTGATTCCTCTCCCTTCTCCTGACCTGTGTTAATCTGGAGCCTGGAGGGTTGAGAATAAGGCAAAAGTGGATACGATGACATGTTGTCCCTCTCCCTCATCCTCATTTCTCAGAGGAGCTTGCAAAAGGTCTGGCTGGGTCCCCTTTGAGAGACCTTCACTCAATGGCATTAGCTTCTTACATCCATACTCCTCTCCTTGGTGTCTGATAAATAGATATCAAAATGGCAGCGCGAGTGGCACAGGAAGCCTGGCCATGCCCACCCAGTGGGCAGCACGGTTCTGAAATGTCCTCACTGCAGAGGCTGGTTCTCAGGACTGTGTGAAGGGATTGAGTGGGTGGGTTCCCAGGGACTCTAAGAATGGGACTGAAGGCTCTGTCCTGTATTAAGGTTCATTCTGGGTTTGATCTACCCCTGGAACAGGCCTCTAGCAGGCTCAGCTATAGGATGGAGTGCTACAGTTCAGGGAACTCCTGCCAACCACTCCTTCCTGCCCTGAATCCCTGGTGCCCTGGGTCAGCAGGCATCTCCAAGTCTTCCCCAGGGGAAGGCTGCCTCCTTCAGCACCTTCTAAATTTAGGGCCAGGGATCTATGACTCATTCCTGAATCTGCTTTGCTAGCCTCCTCCAGGAGTGTGCTCCCACAGTATTTTTATCTTCTGCTACCTCAGACTGATTAATAAGGCCCCAGCATCCCACAAGAGCCACACACCAAGAGCTCCCTTCTCCCACTTGCCCCAGGTCAGCTCTGGCCTTCTTTTTGTCTATACCCCGCCTTCCCTGATGTTTCCACATTCCCAACTCCCTCAACCCCAACTAGAGCTCATGTGCCTGGGTGGGGTGGCCACATTGAGGTCTGGCTCAAAGCAGAACTAGGGGAAGGAGAGGTGAAGTAAAGCCCTGCCCACTCCAATTCATCTGCTGGGCAGAGCCCTCACCTGAAGTCAGAAAGCTATATACTGAACCAGAATCCTCCCTCCTCTCTGAGGCTCTCAGTGAGTTCTTGGCAGTGCTAGATTTTTGTTTCCTCCTCTATAAATAAGGGGTTCAACCAGAATTTTATTAGTCAATCATGGATCAAAGTTGAAATGACCACTGTGTCAGGCTTCCATCATCAAGCAGGGCGGTCTGGGGGTGGGGTGTCTGGCAGGCCTGTTTTCCACCCAAATTCCTCCTTGCCCCCAATCCCTGCTCCACTCAGGGGAAACACAGGCTAAGAACCTGCTGTCAGTCTTCTTGGAATTCTGCCCTACAGGGAAGAGAAGTCAGGTACAACCCCCTACCCTGAAGGGGCTGGAGAGATCCCGGGGTCAGTTCTGGTCTGTCCAGGCATGTAACATACAACTTCAGGAAAGAATTGTCTCAACTCTGGGCCTCAGGTGTGGGGAATGCATGTGGAGGTGTTAACACTGGAGACATCTCTTTCTTTGCCAGGCTCTGAGGCCAGAGGAGAATATGGGGACCTGGGTCTTCCCTTGGCTTCCAGAAGTATGAGGGGCATGGTATGGAGGAATCAGGGACATGGGCAGACCAGGGGATGCTGCATGTCTGCTGCAAGAGAACCCATTTGCAACCTGACTGTCTCAACCTGTCTTCCCGAGGAACAACAGTGGCCAGTGTTTATTAAGTGCTTATTATGTGCCTGGTGCTGTTCTGTGCACTAAACAGGTTTTAACTTAATTTATAGTTAAACCTCAAGACAGCCCTGGATAAGGCTTACCACCTCCACTTTACAGAACAACTGGAGGCTCAGAGAGGGGCAGTGACTCACCCAGAATCACTGGGAGGGCTGGTGAAAAACCAGGCAGGTCTGACTGCAATCCTGGTTTCCATTTGCTACCCCAAGGAAGCTCTTCTCAGAGTACACATTAGATACCTAATAAATGTTTGATGTCATTATTACTGCTATGTGATAAAAAAATCCCTATTCTAGTCTACTTGTCCCCCAACTCCTATGCGTCCTTAAGAGAGTCCTTTTTCTTCTTTAGTCTCAGTTTCCCTGGCTGAAAAACAGAAGCAAGTGAAGGCCCAGAGAATTAGATACTTGAAAGAGGGGAGGATCTTGGATTTCCTATTTCTATAAATAGCCAAATTGCCTTACTTGCCTGAGGAGGTCCAAACAGCAATCAAACCTCAGGATCTCCCAGTTCTTACCACAACCTACCCCTAGAACCTCTAAGAGCTCTCCAGAGGGAAACAGCTGTGTATAGCCCAGCTCTGTTACAAGATACAGAGAAAAGTTCACTTCCCTGTTGAGCAGCTGCATGATCCTGCAGGTGGCAAGTTACCACCTCTCTTCCATCTGTACTAGTGGCTCCCACAGCCTCACCTCAATGTGCATCACTTCCTCTCCTCACCACCCAGACCAGCTGGTGTATCACCTCCAGCTGCCACTGGCCCAACTGGAGTCATCTGTGCCTCTCAAGCTCAAAAACAGAGTCCAAGTCCTATCATTCCTTTCTATTTAATCTGTCCCCTTAATAGTGACACATCATCTGTCACAACTGGGCTCCTGCACTCACCTTTGTCAAGTCCCAAGAAGCATCTCCAGCAACACTGTTCTTTTCCCCCAGGATTCTCCTGATACTCCTCAGTTTCCTGCTTCTGGTGGTCACCTCAACAGAGCAGGACACTCCTCCAACAGGCCAATGTGCAGAAGCCCAGGCCCTCAGGGAAACAGTTTATTTCTCTACACCTATATCCAACAAAGACACACTGCTCCTTTGGATTCAAGGAAGGACTCCAGGCCCAAAAGTAGGAGGGTTGGGTTTCACTCTTGCTCACAGGCTGCTGAGACCTGAGGCAAGCCCCTACCCCTTTTGGCACTCTCAGTTTTGCAAATTGTAGAAAGAGGAAATGGGTCCCTCAGTCTGCAATCACCCAACTATAATAATCTTTTGCCTTTATAGACTGCTTGGGAATTTCATTTTCATCCCTGGATCTCGTTTGATTCTCCCAACAAGCTAATCCACTTATAAATGAGAAAGCTTAGGTTCCCAAGGGAACAAAAATACCCAAGTCACACAGCAAATCAAAGGCAAAGCCTGGATTAGAGCCCTGAAATCTTGGTCCTTCCCTGGTCCTTAACTTTCTGTGATGCTGGGACTCTTGCTGTGTGGCTTTCTTTGATTTGTTCCATTTGTAAAAGGACAGTGTGAGGATCTAATTAGGAGAGGCAATGAGGGGGACTGTGTTTGGGAAACCATAAAAGGCTGCAGAAAGATGACTGGACCGCTACATTACTACTTAATTGCTCTTCTCTTGGCTGAAGCGCCCCCGCGCGTCGATCCCTAGACGCTCAGACTACGCAGGCGCCCTTCAGTGTTTACAGACGCCTGAGGCCCTGCATTTGCGCGTGCGCTTCCAGCCTCCCGCCTCCCGGCCAAGCCAGAACCCTCTGGCGGCTCTTCCTCCTCAGATTAGAGCCTGCGCGCTCCAGTCCCCCTAGCGGTTGTGGCCGTTCTGTCACCACGACTCCCTGGGGACTCAGTCGGCTCCGCGTAGGTTGGGGCGTCTCCACAGCCCCAGAGCTGCGGAGATGTTAGGAGCGACGGGAGGCACAGAGTGATCACTATCTCCTCCTCACCCTATTTTCAGCATCTCAGTCGTCGTTCCACTGAACCTCAGGCGTCGATCCTAGCATCCACCGCCGCAGACACGAGACCGTAGTCAATCCCACCAGAACCTCAAAGCACCCCCGCATGGAGCTGTAGTTCGCGGTTAAGACCTTCCTGGGGCTGGAACGCTGTAAAGACTACGTTTCCCAGAAGTCCAAGAGTCAGAGTCGCAGAAGGACCCGCCGCCTGTTGGGAGTTTAGAGTTTGGGGACCTTACTGGGGTTCTGCAAGCGAACCTCAGGCTCTGAACCTGGAGTGGCGGAATCGCGTAGCTAGCGTAGGAGTGCACAAGCATTGGAAAGGATGTGTCTTAGAATACAACCCATTAGTTTGCAACTCCCACAGGGCCCCCTCCCCATCACTCCTCGGAGACTGCACTCTCAATTATCATCTTACTGCAATAATGGAAATGTTCTTTATCTGTATTATTCAATACTATAGCCATTAATCTGTGATTACTGAACACTTGACATGTGGATAAATGCCATGCATGAATTCAAATTTGTACTTAATCGAATTCATTTTGAAATTAATGTATTTTTTTTTTTAGTTGTAGATGGACACAATACCTTTATTGTATTTTTTTTTTTAAATATGGTGCTGAGGGGCTGGGGATATTGCTCAGTTGATAGAGTGCTTGCCTTGCACACATAAAGTCCTGGGTTCAATCTCTAGCACCACAAAAAACAAAAATAAAAAATAAAAATAAATAAATGTGGTGCTGAGGATGGAACCCAGTGCCTCACACGTTTTAGGTAAGCACTCTACCACTTAGGCAAGCACTAGCGCGCTCGCCTGGCATGCGTGAGGCCTGGGTTCGATCCTCAGCACCACATACAGACAAAGATGTTGTGTCCGCCAAATACTAAAAAATAAATATTAAAATTCTCTCTCCCTCTCTCTCCTCTCTCTTTAAAAAAACAAACAAACAAACAAACAAAAAACAATTCCAGCCCTCTTAATTAACTTTTATCAGTTTGCAGCTCCCTCCTCAGTTTTTGTCCCTGGAAACCTCAAAATTAGTTTGGACTGTAAAAATCTGCCCTGCTATTCATCAGGCTGAAATAACAGACACATAGAAGGTGGTATTTTATTATTATTATTATTATTTTTATTCCAGGGATTGAACTCCTCCTGTCTCAACTTCCCGATCTCCTGGGATTACAGGCGTGCGCCACCTGCCTGAAGGTGGTAAAATTAACAAGAAATATTTTTCCTAAATACATACCACAACCATAAAAATGTCCTAACAACCCTTTGCTTTAAGTGACTACTTCTTCCTTACTTAACTGAGCAGCCTTGTTTTCTAAAATTATAGGCTATTGGAAACAGCTGTTTGAATTGTTTAAACAAGAATGAAACTCTTGCCTGGGGGATCTAACTCACTAAATGGACAGAATTTACACCCGGGGCAGAGATTGAGATAAGGGGTTTCTGAACATGTGTTCTACTATAACGAGTCTGGGTGGCCCACAACTGTAATCCCACACACTTGGGAGGCTGAAGCAGGAGGATCAAAGTTCAAGGCCAACCTGGGCAATTTGGTGAGACTGGTCTCAAAATAAAAAATAAAAAGGGCTGGGGTTATAGTTCAGTGGTTAGAGTACCCTGGGATTCTATCCCCAGGGGTGCCAAAATAAATAAATAAAATTCTAAAGAAATCTACCCATATTAACTTCATTGTTTCCAAGGAAACAGTACCTTGCATCCACTTAGCAGAGCAGACCTGATGTTGACCCCTTTATACATGGCTCTGATTTGCTTGAGTCTATCACATACTGTCCAGATGTGGTTGACTAAGGCAGGTGGAGGTGCTGGGTCATGCTGCTGGAAGTGTAGACAGGCTGTATATAGTGGGCATTGTGCTGAAGGGCACAGTAGTGGGCATGTTGAGTGGCTGCAGGTGCCTGCCAACTACTTCCTGGTCCCTCTCTAGCCAAGGTTATTCTCTTTGCTATCACCATCAACCTGAGCTTTACTGACTTTGGCAGCTGTCTTCCTCACCTGCTTGTTGCTCATGCTCAGAGCTTCCCCTTCAGTCTCCTGGCTGTGGCTGTTGACAGGCACCTATCTGTGTCCCACTTGGGTGTATAATTTTAGTCACTAGGTCCTGAGCAGGGGGAAGATGGTTATTGCTGTCCTCTGGGTCTTTGCCTTTAGCTTTGGATTGACTTCATTCCTAGAGTGGAACAGTAAAGACAGTACCACAGTAAAGAAAGTCCCAAGATGAAACCATAGATGAAAGTTGCTGCTATTTAAGAATGTGGTCCTCATTAATTATATAATATATTTCAATTTCTTTTTTTAACCTTTATTTTACTTATTTATTCTTATGTGGTGCTGAGGATCGAACCCAGGGTCTCACATGTGCGAGGTAAGCACTCTACCGCTGCGCCACAACCCCAGTCCCAATATTTTAATTTCTTTGGCTGTGTCCTGCCCCCAGGGCTCATAATGTTGCTGATCAAAATCAAGGTCTTTATGGTGGCCTGCATGCAGCTTCAGCCAGCACACCAAGCTGATGGGCCACTAGAGGACCACTGTCTATCCGGAGATAACACTACCAAGTCACAGACCTTGACTGTGGGAGTTTTGCTCTGTGCTGACTGTGCCATCAGCTGTGTCACTCTTCTTCAGCCATTTTGGGCTAAGGATAAACCCAAGTGGGTAATGAACATGGCCATTCTCCTGTTATAGCCAATTCAGTTGTCAATCCCATTGCCTATGCTCCTTGAACAGAAACTTCTGCTATACTTTTCACAAAATCACCCCCAGGGGTATGTTCTTTGGCAGAATGATGTCAAAAGTGGTAATGGGTAGGACAGGACACAGCCTGCTCTCAATGTGGGCTGTGACATAGGTTGTGGCCTCTTCCAGAATAAGTCACAAACTCACAATAAACAAGGGACAGGGAATGATTGATTTTCATCATGAACGACAGCTCCACCTCAAAATTGGGAGGAGGGCTGCCTCTTTGGAGCACTTCCCTGGAGTTTCCACATATCTAGCTATATGTATGTATTAGTAAGCTCCAAGGGTTGACAAATAGATTTATGGTTCTATGCAGCTGTTCTTACTGTGTATATGATGCTGACAGTTTAAATGGATTCTGAAAGACTTTTTAAAAAAGAGTCTGCCTTGGTTATGATAGAAAATGACTAAAACTATTTAACTGTAGAACTATGTGAACTATTATAATGTGAATATTTTTAAACTTAGGGGCAATGGAAAAATAAAAGTTGGCTGTACTAAAAATGTATACTTGTTTCTAAGAAGGCAACCAGGAAAATAACAAGTACAATTCTTCAATCAAGAAACTGCCATATTGTGATTGCTTCAGCAGCAAATATATTAAAAATTGGAATGATACAGAGAGGATAGCATGGCCCCTGCACAAGAATGACAATGGCCCCTGCACAAGGATGACATATGAAGCAGTGCATATTAAAAGAAAAAAAGAGAAGCTGCTGTATTAATCTAGGGAAATAATATTCTCATAAGTTCTTAGGTAGAATTATCATCAGAAAATCATGTCAAACTGTTCTTTTTCATTTATAGAAACTACCCTTGAGGAAGAAACTGGAGAAATGGGATTCATTCTCTATAACATTCTCTCTTTAAAAACTAGGTAGTGGGCTGGGGATAGAGCTCAGTTGGTAGAGTGCTTGCCTTGCAAAGGCAAGGCCCTGGGTTTAATCACCAGCACCACAAAAAAAAAAAGAACTAGGTAGTGAATTTTATATCACAAGTTCAAACTTGGTCAAGTTATTGGACTCCCATGTATGAAAATTTTTACTAAGTAAATTTATATGAGTGCCTATTTTGGGTGAAATGAAAATAAAACTGTAAAAAAACAAAAAAACTTTACCTAATTTATGCCCCTCTCTCAAACCTACAATAATAATAAGGAAAGTAACTTTTCCTTTTATCTTTGATGGAACACTCACATGGGTCCTTTGGTGTGTTGTGAGATGAACTCACTTTTCCCAACCCCTAGATGTTTTAACCCTAGATGTTTTTAACCATTTCACACCTTTAAACTATTTCATTTTTAATTCTACATTAATTAGTTATAATATTTGGTGGGCAATTAGTTAACAACATAAAAACTGTTCATTTGCCTTAAGATTGTTACCAAAAATTTTTTTAGTGTTATTTTAGTTGTTGATAGACCCTTATTTATTCATACGCAGTGCTGAGAATCAAACCCAGTGCCTCATACATGCCAGGCAAGTGTACTACCACTGAGTCACAGCCCCTGCCCAAGATTGTTACCAATTTTTTTTACAGAAATTTAAATTTGTCTGATAAAACTTCATATAGAACACATTCAGATGGCACTAAGACTGAGAAGCCAAAGCTAGGAAAATAAAAAAGCAGCTACAATGCTATTTGTGTTCTCATGTACTGAGAATAAAGCCAACCCAATCCCAAAGGTATTATTTGTGAAAACTACTTGCAAACAGCAGTCTAAACCTTTGATGTTATCATTTAGAAACATAACATAAATATCAAGCAAAAAATAAACTTGCTGGGTTTTAAGCAGTATTATGAAGTATCTCAGACATATATTTCCAGTGTCGGGACATCCAGATCTAGCTCCTTTGGATTGTACTGGTTTCCTTATTTTTTTTTAATATTTATTTTTTAGTTATAATTGGGCACAATTCTTTTGTTTTATTTATTTATTTATTTTTTAATGTGGTGCTGAGGAACCAGGGCCTCACACAATGGTAGTCAAGCGCTCTACCGCTACAACCCAAGCTCCTGGATTCCTTTTTATGGATGTATTGTGATAAAGTAACTATTCATCCTGTCCAGCACTAGACTGCAACTTCTGGATCCAAGGGTGTGTGTATTTATCAGATGTGGCCAAATTGCCCTCCCAAGAGAGCAAATAAACCAGGTTATACTCCACCAGCTACAAATGGTGGACTCCATTTCCCATACCTGCATCAACTAATTTTAAGAAAAACAGGTTGTAGCTCATTGGTAGAGTGCTTCCTCAGCACCACACAAAAATAAATAAAATAGTGGCTGAGGAGATAGCTTCGTTGGTAGAGTGCCTTGCATGCACAAGGCCCTGGATTCAATCCCCAGTGCCACAAAAATAAATAAATAAAATAAAATAAAATAAAATATAAGGTATTGTGTTCATCTGCAACTAAAAAAAAATTGAAAAGAAAAAGAAAGAAAATTATTCATTTGCCAATCTGAAGAATAAAAGATGACTTTTCTGCCCACATCCTGCATGAGGATGGAGTGCTTAACTATCGGGTGTGTGGGCTGGCTGGGAAATAAAAGCTATGAAAGTAATATTAAGAGATTAGGGGCTTAGATATTGGCTCATTGGTAGAGCATTCGCCTAGAATGTTTGAGGCCCTGGGTTTGATCTTCAGCAATAAAGGTACTGTGTCCAACTACAACTTAAAAAATAAATATTATAAAAAAAGAGAAATTAAAGACAAAGACAAGAATTATCTATTAAAAAGCAAGGGCTAGACAGGAGAATAGCCCTGATGGGTCTGATCCTAACAAAGAGAAAAACTTGCACTTGCTTTATTTATAGCTGTACAGACCAAGGGGGATAGTAAGGAGCTTCTTCAGGAAAAACAGGATAAGAATGTGGGGGAAAAACAGTTTTTTTGTTGCTTGTCAGGTTCCGCCCATCTCCCAACTGACTGCCTTGTTTGAACCTGGAGGATGATCTGGGCTTTCGCCATCCTGGGAATTTCACCCAGGAGTTCCCAGAAAAGCAGCTTCCCTGTCTTAAGGGCTCAACCAATATCCATAGCTGATACAAGGCTTCCAAAACCTTTCATTTGAATTTTAAGCTACACTTTACTAGTTAATGTGCAATTTTATTTTCTGTGGATGACTTGTTTTTCTTCTGATAAAAATCACTGTTTCTCACCCCCACACACACCAGTTCTGGAGAACAAATCAAGGCTCACTGAACTACATCCTAGTCTTTTTTGACTTTTATTTTGAGTTGCCCAAAGTGGCCCTGAATTTGCATTCCTCCTTCCTCAGCTTCCAAATAGTTGAGTACAGATTAATGCCATTGTATCTGCTCCACTGCTCATTTTTATAGTGGGTTTCTGTTTAGTTGATTTACAAAGGTTATTTATATGTTCTGGATTTTATTACTTTTATATGTATGCTGCAAGTAGTTTCTCTCCATTTTTTTTTGTCCTTGCTTGCTTTTTTTGTAGTGCTCAGAACCCAACCCAGAGCCTCACACATGCTGCAAGTATTCACTGAGTTGCACTCTAGTCCTCTCCACCTATTGCCTCCTTTTTTTTAAAAAAAAATTTTATTTATTTTTAGTTGTAGTTGTCAATACCTTTATTTTTTTTAATGTGGTGCTGAGGATCGAACCCAGCGCCCCGCGCGCGTCAGGCGAGCACACTACTGGTTGAGCCACATCCCTAGCCCTATTGCCTCTTTTTTGACTTAGTTGATTGTGCATTTCTTTGTTTTCTTTTCTTTTGAGACTGGGGATTGAACTCAGGGGCACTTGATCACTGATCCACATCCCCAGCCCTATTTTGTATTTTATTTAGAGACAGGGTCTCACTGTTGCTGAGGCTGGCTTTGAACTTGCGATCCTCCTGCCTCAGACTCCTGAGCTTCTAGGGTTATGGGCATGTACCATGGTGCCTGGCCTGCATTTCGTTTTTGAGTGAGCTGTTTTTGCTGTTGTTTTGTGGTACTCAAGATTGAACCCACTGAGCTAAGTTCCCAGCCCTTTTCATATTCTATTTTGTGACAGGGTCTCGCTAAGTTTCCCAGGCTGGCCTCAAACTTCTGATCCTCCTGCCTTAGCCTCCTCAGCCTCAGTTGCTGGGGTTATGGATGTGCACTATCTCACTGAGATGTTTTGTTTTTGTTTTTGGTTTTGGTTTTTCCTTGAGATGGGTTCTTGCTCTCTTGCCCAGGCTGGTCTCCAATGATACTATAGCCTGAGCCTCCCAAGTAGTTGGAAGTATAGGTATGTGTTATCATACTGGCCCTGAGTGAGGATTTTTAAATTGTGGTAAAATTGTCATTTTTAACTTTTTTAAAATTTTAAATTCATTTATTTATTATAATTTGTTATACATGACAGCAGAATGCATTTAAATTCATAGTACACATATAAAGAACAATTTTTCATGTCTCTGGTTGTTCACAAAGGAGTCACACAATTTGTGTCTTCATACATGTACTTAGAGTAATAATGTCCAGCTCATTCCACCATCTTTCCTACCCCCATGCCTCCTCCCTTCCCCAAATTCCTGTTTGCCCTATCTAAAGTTCCTCCATTTCTCCCTTGATCCCCCACCCCACCCCCATTATGAATCAGCATCCACATATCAGAGAAAACATTTGGCCTTTGGTTCTTTGGGATTGGCTAACCTCAATTAGCGTAATATTCTCCAACTCCATCCATTTACCGCAAATGCCATGATTTTATTCTCTTTTAATGATGAGTAATATTCCATTGTGTATATATACCACAGTTTCTTTATCCATTCATCTACTGAAGGGCATCTAGGTTGGTTCCATAGTTTAGCTATTGTGAATTGTGCTGCTAGGTCAAATGGTGGTTCCATTCAAAGTTTTCCAAGGAATCACCATACTGCTTTCCAGATGGTTGCACCAACTAGCAGTCCCACCAGCAATGTATGAGTGTGCTTTTTCCCCCACATCCTCTTCAACACTTATTGTTGTCTGTATTCTTTTCCTTTTTTTTAATATACCTTTTTTTAAATTTTTTAAAATTTATTTTTAGTTTTCAGCGGATATAACATCTTTTTGTTTGTATGTGGTGCTGAGGATCGAACCCGGGCCACACGCCTGGCGCGCTACCACTTGAGCAACATCCCTAGCCCCAAATCTTTTTTTTTTTTAAATACTTATTTTTCAGTTTTCGGTGGACACAACATCTTTATTTTATTTTTATGTGGTGCTGAGGATGGAACCCAGGGCCTCGCATGTGCTAGACGAGCACTCTACCGCTAAGCCACAATCCCAGCCCTGTATTCTTTTTTTTTTTAATATTTATTTTTTAGTTGTAGTCGGACACAATACCTTTCTTTTTATTTATTTATTTATATGTGGTGCTGAGGATCGAACCCAGGGCCTCACGCATGTGAGGCAAGCGCTCTACTGCTGAGCCACAACCCCAGCCCTGTTGTCTGTATTCTTAATAGCTGCCATTTTGACTGGAGTGAGATGAAATCTTAGAGTAGTTTTGATTTGCATTTCTCTAATTGCTAGAGATGTTGAACATTTTTTCATATATTTGTTGATTGATTGTATATCATCTTCTGAGAAGTGTCTGTTCAGGTCCTTGGCCCATTTACTGATTGGGTTATTATTATTATTATTATTATTATTATTATTATTATTATTATTGGTGTTAAGGTTTTTGAGTTCTTTATATTACCTAGAGATTAGTGCTTTATCTACTGAGCGTATGGTAAAAATTTGTTCCCATTCTGTAGGCTCTCTATTCACCTCACTGATTGTTTCTTTTGCTGAGAAGAAGCTTTTTAGTTGGAATCCATCCCAATTATTGTCTCTTGATTTTATTTCTTGCACTATAGGAGTCTTATTAAGGAAATTGGGGCCTAATCCCACATGATAGAGATTAGGGCCTACTTCTTCCTCTATTAGATGTAGGGTCTCTGGTTTAACTCCTAGGTCCTTGATCCACTTTGAGTTGAGTTTTGTGTATGGTGACAGATAGGGATTTAATTTCATTTTGTTGCTTATGGATTTCCAGTTTTCCCAGCACCATTTGTTGAAGAGGTTATCCTTTCTCTAATATGTTTTTGGCACCTTTGTCTAGTATGAGATAACTGTATTTATGTGGGTTTGTCTCTGTGTCCTCTATTCTGTACCATTGGTCTACCAGTCTATTTTGGTGCCAATACTATGCTGTTTTCATTTAAGGTTTATTAACCTTTTTTTTTTGTTGTTGTTGTTACTGGGGAGGGAACCCAGGGGCACTTTACCAGAGAGCCACATGCTCAGCCCTTTTTATTTTTAAAATAGTTTTAAAGTTTTCTTTTTAATTTTTAAATCAGAACTTTATAATTATACATAGTAATTGGGTTCATCCCAATGAACTCATGCATGGGATTCAATTTCAGTTCACCATCCCATCCTTTTCTCTCCCCTTTTTTTTCTCCCATCCTCCTTCCCCTTCCCTGTTCCCCTTCCTCTACTCTGCTAAACTTCCTTTTGCTCATCTATTTATTTATGTTTGATTGGTTCTTTTTACTTCTACATAAAAGTGAGGTTCCCTGTGGTATATTTATATGTGCACAAAATTCATTCGGCATTGCCTCCCTTTTCTCATCCCTCCACTCTGCTTTTTGATCTAATACACTGCTGACCTTCCCTTTATCTTTATGATATCCAATCCTTTCCTCCTCATTTTCTTTATTTTACTTTAGCTTCTTCATGAGAGAAAACATTTGACCTTTGAGTTTCTGAGTTTGGCCTATTTAATTTAGCATGATGTTTTCCATTTCCATCCATTTACCAGCAAATTTCATTCTTCTTTATCTCAGTCCTTTTTATTTGAGAAAGGGTCTCTTGCTTAATTGTTGAGTCTGGTCTCAAACTTGTTATCCTCCTGGCTCAGCCTCCTGAATCGCGTGGAATTACAGGCGTGGGATTCCATACTTGGCTCAAATCCTTGCTTTTGATTCTTGTGGATATATACCTAGGAGTGGAATTGCTAGATCATATGATTCTTGTATGTTCACCCTTCTGAGAAACTTCCAAACTGTTTTCCACAGAAACGTATTACCATACATTTCTACCAGCAGTGCATGAGAGTTCCATTTTTCTCTACATACTTGCTAACACTTTTTTCCCTTATTGTATCCATCCTAGTAGGTGTAAGGTGGCATCTTGTTGTATTTTATTTGCATCTCCCAAATGACTAGTAATGTCAACATGTGCTCACTGGCCATCTGCTTATGCTGTTTGGAAAAATATCTATTCATATCTTTTCCTCATTTTTTTTAATTGGGTGTTGCTGTGTTGACTTTTAGGAGTTCTTTATGTATTCCTGATAATAGCCCTTATCCAATTATATTTGCAAATATTTTCTCCTGTTCTGTAGATTTTCTTTCCTTCTTTCTATTTTATTTAGTATTATTTTTTTATCTTTTAAAAAGTTTTTTAGTTGTAATTGGATACAATACCTTTATTTTATTTATTTTTATGTGCTGCTGAGGCTCAAACCCAGCACCTTGCATGTGCTAGATGAGCACTCTACCACTGAGCCACAATCCCAGCCCCTATTTTTTTTTAATTTTATTTTTTGCAATGGTGGGGATTGAACCCTGGGCTTTGAGCATGCTAGGCAAGCACTCTACCACTGAGCCACAACCTCAGCTCTGTATTTTAAGTGAATTTTATAATACATTCTGTCATATTCTAAAGATGGAAAATATTTTCAGTAGAAGCCAATCACTTCTTTATTATATAATATTCAGATATAACACAACTAGCCAGATGTGATGGCTCTTGCCTATAATCCCAGTGATTTGGGAGACCAAGGTAGAAGAATTGCAAGTTCGAGGCCAGCCTCAGCAACTCAGCAAGGCCCTGACTCAAAAAAAAAAAAAAATTAAAAAGGAGATGTGACTCAGTGGTTAAGTACACTGGGTTCAATCCCTGGTACCAAAATAATAATAACAATAAAAACAGCTTGTTGCACCTCATAGCTGGGCTAATACACCCTCCAATGTGCATTTTCTAAGTATCTGAGAGTTAGCTAATCCTAAAATAAATTGATCACTTTCACTAACTGACCTAGGCCTCCACAGGTACTGTGTCCTTTGACTGGGCATGCCTTTTGGTGATTGTTACTACCAACCTGCAACAGAAATAGTCATGTGAAATATTCAGGCCAGGCCTGGGTTGGTGGGAGGGATGCAGATACCTGGGACTCAGGCCTTATCCCAAGAGGAATTCCATAGACCACAGCATAGTTTTCCCTGGGGAGGTGAAGAGATGTACTAGCTTGACAGGAAGTTGTTCCAAAGATCAGGCACAGCATATGCAAAGGCCACAAGGGCCCAAGGAGCCCAGTTTATTGTGATTTTAAAGCACTGTGCTGGTTTATCACTAGCCTTTACTACTTTCCAAGTTCTGTGACCCATCCCCATTAGAATTTCAACAGACCTGTCACCTCCAAGGCCCAGAAAGCTACCTGACATTGCCTAATTTCTCTTTTTGTTTCACTGAGAGGACCACCTTCTGGGTCTTCCCCAGTATTTCCCAGGGTAAGGCTGGCCCAGTGAAGCGCTCTTTTGATTCCTCACCCAAGCCTGTGTTCTGAGAGCTCTGGATAGGCCAGAGACAATTTTATCACGTTCCATGAAATCCACGATACACTGTCAAGTGTACCCACAAGTGATGTCTCTACTCCTCCAGAGGCTGCCCAAACAAGTTAACTCTTGGACCCTGATTCAGGATACTGGGCTACTGGCCAGCTCAGCCATTTACTCCATAAAACCTCAGGCAAACAAACCTCTTGTTTCTTTGGATCAAGGGGGTTTCCGAGATTAAAACAGCTGCATCCCCTTTTAATTTAATTAACTAATTTATTTTTATTTTGTTTTTGGTACTGTAGATTGAACCCAGGGTGCTGAGCAACATCCCCAATCCTTTTGAGTCAGGGTCTCCTCTTGAGACAGGATCTTTTTTTTTTTTTTTATGGTGCAGAGGATTGAACCCAGGGTCTTATGCATGTGAGGCAAGCACTATACCAACTGAAATATAGCCCTAGCCCCAGAGAGACACGGTCTTGCTAAATTGCTGAGACTGGCCTTGAACTTGGAATCCTCCTGCTTCAGCCTCCAGAATCACTGGCATTACAGTCTTGTGCCACCGCGCCCAGCTTGCATCCCTTTAATCTTAGGGACCTAAACTGTCTGTGACCAACTGGGCCCCTAAACCTTGTTCCCTTCCATAGGCAGTTCTGACTCCTGACCTAGCAGCCCTCAACCCATGGGAATTTTTATGTCGTCAAACTTCTGAGGACTGCCCCCCCCCCGCGTCCCACCCCCGGCCGAGAATCTTTTTTTCTCTCCTCTGGCCAACTCAAAAGTCATCATCTCCGGAAAGAAGGATTTCTTCCCTTCTGTCTCTTCCTCCTCTGTGCTTCTGTCATGCTGTGGGTGCCCTGTGTCTGCGTACACCCAAGAGACCGGGTGTAACCCAGCTAGGGAGAGTCTTGGTCGCGAGGCGGCGTTCCTTCCAGGAACACTTGTCTGCCCCTGCAATGAGTTATGGCATCTGTGACACCAGCCTGGATCCCTACAGCCCAAAGCATCCTCCGGACGGAAGAAAATAAAAAGACTCTTGTTCTCTAAGCATCCTTCACTTTAGAATTGAGTCCCGGCGCGTTTGGGTCAAGGAAGAACGCTGGACTTGGCCTTGGAGGCCCCGCCTCCGGAGCGCGCCAACAGGCAAAGGGGTAGCTGACCCAGGGCCTCGATTCTGGTCCCAACTTATTACCCCTGACAGCAAGAGGAGCACCCTGTGAGGCAAAAATTTTCTGGTGGGGCCCCAGCGGCGCAGACTTGCGGCAGCTTCCCCCGAGGAGTGCGCTCAGTTCCTCCATCCCTATCAAGCCCTTGGTACGGCCGGGGATTCCCCGCCACCGCCCGACCCCGACGTCCTGGAGTCCCCGAGAGGCCCCGCCCCCGCCCCTGCAGCGCCTGCTACCGAGTGCCGCGCCCAGGGCACTGGCTGGAGACCCGGCTATAAGCGCCACATTCTGCGGCAGCTACAGCAGCGGGACCGCACGCAGAAGGCACTTTTCCTGGAGCTGGTGCCGGCCTGTGAGTGTGCCCTTGAGCATCTTAGAAAATGGCCATTGAGGAGGCTGGGCTCCCGGCCTGGGAAGAAGGTTTGGCTGTTCAAGCCGTGACCCAAGTGCTTCAGCGACTTCTGGCTTCCGAGGTCTTTCGACTTGAACCTGTCTGCCACGCCCCACTTCTGAATGGCCAGGATTCCCGTCCCTTCCAATCCAGGCTCTTCTTAGCACTCTCTTGGGCGGAGAGATCCTTGTTGATACCCCCTCAAGGCTCGGTTCAACCCCCACGAGCTGGGTTTCCTAGAACGTTTGCCCCTGAGTATTGTTTTTGCCAGGTCTCTTGTGCTTTCCTCCCTCTCAGATGGTCCCCAGGACCAGATCAAACCATTTAGTCTCTAACCCAGTGAAGGAAGGCTGAGTAGCCGCTTGTTGGTGGATCTAGGGTAACAGTGAAACTCTTCATCTCTAAGGAGAAAGCTCTGAATCTGGGCTCTGCTGCCGCCTATAGATGACTGGGACACACGAAGCTTCTCTGTGCTCAGCACACCCCAGCCTGAGGGAGAAGCAGGGGCCGCAGGATTTCAAAGGGAGCTGGGAAGTCAGATTCTTTTGGAGCTTTCTGGGCAGCTGGAGTGTGCGTTGGGGGTAGGGGTGGGGCAGTTCAGGATGGGATGAACAAGAGTGGATCTGTGTGTAGGACCATTGGTCACCTGAGATTGTATGTTTGGGGTTGGAAGTTTTAGTTTTTTTCACTAGTTCCAGCCTGCCCTGGAACTAGTGAGAAAAGTTTGGGGTTGGCCACAATCCCTGCTGCTATTTCACTGGAGCTAATCTTGGTAAGTCCCCAAGACCGAATCTGTTTCTTATCCTGGGAAATCACTCTGCAATCTTCCAGGTGCTGGGCCTTTTTCTTGATGGTCCTGAGGCTCTCCCCTACCTCCAGGCAGCCTCACTTAAGGGCTTCGATAGACAGGGGAACCTCCCAGTTTGAGGAAAGAGTCACCCCCAATCCCTTTTTGGGACTTCCAAATCTAAGGGTCTGGAGCAACCCAGAAGGCTGAAATCAGAAAGACTGAAATTCCTATTATCTCTGTGGTCTTGGGTAGTTCATGTCCCCAAGCCTCAGATTTATTCTATGTAAATTAGGCATAATGGAACCTTTTTAAGATTTGCTGGGGACCAGTGCTGTGCCTTTACTACAGCTGAGGTGGGGTTTTGTATGAGAACTAGGCTAAATCCAGGGACCTCAGTCAAGGTGACAAGCAGGGCACTGGGTGAGGGAAGGGAGCTGAGAAGCTAGGCTGGGCTTACCACCCCCCAGCCTGCTCCGGAACTGAAAAGAGGAAGTTATCGTGCATGGTGGTGGGTGTGTGTAATCCAGGGTCTAACCACCTAACCTAAGAAGGTCTGTTGGATAATTGCTCAAGGACTTTCTATTTTGACCTGGGGGAACTTGCACCAACTCTGGGGAAGTTAGGATTACTTTAGTGTGAAGTTAGAGCCCTTGAAGGGGAAGTGACTTGCTGAAGGTCATAGGCTAGTACAGCTTTTTGTTTCATCATGCTCTGGAGCCAGCCCTGTCTGGGGCAGAGGTGAATCAATCCTAGGCCCCTGGCGTCCTTCAGGACCCTCATCAGGCAGGACCCAGCCATCCTGTTGCCAGAAGTAGGGATCCTTCTGTCCCTGGGAGAACAGGTCTTCTCCTGGGTGACATGGTGGTCTATGCCAGCACTAAAAAAGGTCCTGTAGAGATGATCAAACAGCTCTCAGGCAAGGGGCACAACCCATCCACCAGTAGCTGCCTCAATCCCAGCATCCCTGGACTCCTGCAGCCTTTCTAGCTTGTATGCCGGGGGATGGCTGGAAAGTGTCTATCTCTGCCCCAACTCACCCTCTTGCACCCCCAGATAATCATCTTCTAGAAAAAGCTGAGCTGTTGGCCAAGTTCTCAGAGAAGCTTCATAAGAAGCCAAATGATGTTATTTCTGCCACCCATCAGAGCTTCTGGTAAGTATATGTATCAGTGATCATAAAAGGCTGCCTGTTTCTAGTCCCTTCTGCCCACCAGCCCCCATACTGGGTCATATTCTCCCAGCACCTCAATGGCTCCTGGCTGCTACTCAGGGGTGGTTCTGGAGAGGCAGGCCCTCTCCCAGGCCAGCTGATTTAAAATCTTCTTTCTCCTTCTTTCTCTGAATTTTTCTATCCCTTTCACCTCCTAACCCTGCACTCCTGTCTTTCCTCCTTAGCCTTTTTCCATCTCCCTGTTCTTTACCTGATGCCTACAGAAAGGATCTTGCTCCCTATTCCAAAGAGAAAGAGAGTGAAGACTAGATCAAGGAATGGGTTGGGGCCAGAGTTAGCAGGTGTTTTTTTGAGGAAGGTCCTTGGCAAGGAAACACAAGGCCAGAGCACAGGACTCATGAAAGCTCATTTCTGAGATTTGCTCTTTCCTATTTTTCTTTTTATTTTATTTTTTTGTGGTGCTGGGGATGGAACCTAGGGCCTCTCCTATGCTAGACAAGCACTCCACCACTGACTGCTCTTCAGTCCTTGCTTTTTCCTTGAGTGGCTTTCAGGCTTCCATTTTCCTCAAGAAAAAGTTAACGGCTCTTATTTCAGGCTTTTCATGGGACACTGGGAGCCTTTGAGCATTGGGGTGAATGGAGGGGACATAAGCACCTCTCTCTGGTTGGTTGGCAGGGAGAAGTCAGGGCCTGACTCAGACCAAAGCTCACCACCAGGCACTCTGAGGGTGAATTGGCAGGAGGAGGAGGAGGAGGGGCTCTGCTTGGACTGTGGTGAGGTAAGCTGGGAAGGGATCAAGAATGGGGCAGGGCCAGGATCAAGGACTTGGGGCAGGGAGATACTGTCAAGGGAACCAGGAAGTGAGCAGAACTTCCTGTGTTTGCTGCATCCCCTAAAGTCCAGTGCTGCAAGCATTGAGTGAGCCTACTCTTCACCCCTTGTCCAGGCAACCCCAGGGCCCAGCATCAGGTGATGGTTAATATATATTTGCAGACAAACAACCAAGATTGATGTAGTCTGTAGGCAGGACTTGGCACTTCCACCTTGCATTACTGCCCTGCCTGTCCCCTGCAATGGCATCTCTTGGCTTCTATTTTACCCTACTTATTTCCTCTGATTTTCTTCTTATATCTGTAGATTTTACTTCTGAGTTCCTTCTCTGGCTCCTTTCCTTCCTCCCTTTAAATGTGGGTGTTCATTTGAGTGTGCTCATTGGCTCCCATGGCCACAGGGATTTTCTCTTTCTTTTTCTCTTCTGACACTCGGACCTGTCTCTACCCAGCCTTCTTTTCTGCACACTGGACTCTTGCTCAGCAGAGACATCACATCTAAAATCATCTCCAGCTGTGGGTGGTACACCCTGTAATCCCATGATTCAGGAGGTTGAGGCAGGGGGATTGTGACTCGAGGCCAGCCTAGGAAACTTATAAGACTCTATCTCAAAATAAATAAATAAGAAGAGCTGGGGATGTAGCTCAGTGGTAGAGTACTCCTGGGTTCAACCCCTAGGGCCACAAATAAAAATAAATAAATAAATAAATAAAATAATTGAGGTCACCATCTCTTCCATAATATAGCACTTAGCACTAGGCAAGCATTAACTTAGTTAATCCTCTACATTGTAGGTACAGAGCGGGAAACTGAGGCTTAGAGAGGTGGATTCTAGATTTGAAACTCCACCCACAGAAATCTACTTTTTGTGATTTCTTCATTCTTTCAACAAATATTTATTGACAGTCACTATGTCCAAGGAACAGGGAGTGCAGCTGTGAACAGACCTGGCCCTGTGGAGTTTTCAAGGGAGGAGAGTGTGATGGGCCAGTAAACATGTGTCCAGTTACAGTAAGCCGAGTCACCTGCCCAACACAAGTGTGGGAAGGGGGCTATAGACAAATTGAGAGCCTCTCCCCCAGAGCTGATGCTGTGGTTGCAACTTGATAATGGTGTGACATTATGCCATAACATTTGTAGATTTGTATTCATCAGGATACAGCACAATTTCATCACCACCAGACATCCTTCTTGCTATCCCTTTTTAGTCACACTCACCCTTCCCCAAACATCCTTAACCACTGGTAGTAACCACTCATCTGTTTTCTACCTCTATCATTTGAATTTTTTTCCTATCATTTGAATTTTGACAAGTACCAATAAAAAAATATTGAGTGGTATAACACAACAGAAATGAAAGCAAGTGATAGGTGACGAGGATGATGATTAGGTTGCTCAGTGGTGAGAAGGATTATAAACATTGTAAATTGGACCAGCTATAAAAGTAGGGGCCCTGTCTGCATGTGCAGGGGGTCTTCCCAGTCCCTCACCCAGGGAGTTATATCAGTGCAGGTAGACAGCCTCAGTCTCGCACCTCAATCCATCCTTACCAGGGCTTGTGAGAAAGTACCAGGAACAGATGTTAGCAATAAGAGTACCCCCCTACCCCACCCCCATCCCTTCCTTGTATTTGCTGCGCCAGAGGTGCTCAGAGTCTGGCCCTCATTTTTCTCTTGCCACACTGATGGGCACTGCCTTGCCTTGGATCTGTTTCTCTCACTGACCCCTCAGCATTGAAAGAAGGGAACCAAATTTCATCTTCATGGCTGGCCCATCTCTTGGCTCTGGGGTTGAAGGAATGTGGAGTGAGGCAGGGGTAAATATGTAATGATTCTCACCCTACTTCCGGGCTTTCAGGGCAGATCCACGACTCAGTCTGGGTTCAGTACTCTCACAGTCCATTCCTGTTCTTAGCCTTGTGTGCTTCTGTATTCTGAGATCTGTGCTTGGGCAGGCCAGCAGTTGGTCAGGGATTGTAAAGAAAGCCAAATGTTGGAGAGGCAGGGAATAGAACTCACATCCCTTGAACCCTCCCTGTAGATCAACACTTTACTTGGAGCATGATGTAGTTAGGTAGCTTGAGTTCAAATATCAACTGTCACTTAGCTGTGTGACTTTGGACAAGGCATTTAACTTCTCTGTAGCAATATTCTCATTTGTAAAACGAGGCTGGTGGGTTTACTATATGGTGTTATTATGGGGATTAAAAGAGTTAACATGTGTAGAGTGCTCAGAATAAAGCATGGCACGTGTAAATGCTAGATAATCATCTGCTATTATTTTAAATATTTTTCTTCATAATAGTTCTGGGTTGCTCTATGGAGGTAGGGTGAGGGTCATCTCATCTGTACCCCTGCCTCATTCAGCATTCCTTCAACCCTATGGAGGTAGGCACTATCATTCCCATTTTGCAGGTGAGGAAAACGAAGCTTGCTAAGGAGATTCACTTTCCAAGGGTCTCTACACCCCTAGGGTCATAGAGAAAATAAGTGGCACAACACAGCTAGAATTGAAACTCAGGAGTCAGATTTTTGAGCCTAGAGCCTCTGTTGTATCCTTATGCACGATCCTAAACTCATCTGAGCCTTGTTGGGAAGGGGCCGTGGAAGGTGGTGGCAGGCTCTGTCCCTCCAGCCTCTCCTGCCTGAGAGGGGCGTGAGGCCTGGTGAGCCTTCCAGAGGTGCCCATGACCACCTGTCTGCCCCCACAGATGGCCTACCAGGTGGTGAAGAAGAGTGCAGCCTTGGATGCCCTGCAGTCGGAGCTGGAGGAGCGGCAAAGCAGGTGAGTACCGGTAGGGTGAAAGGGATTGCGCCCTCCTCTGGCCCAGGTAGGGTTATTGCGTGGCCCCAACAGCTTCCCCCATGACCACCCTGGCTTGTGTTTGGGGGATGCGAGCTGCACGGCTCTGAGGGCGAAGGCTTGGCTGGGGACGTGGCTTAACCACCTGTCTGGCCGGTGGCCATGGGTAGATCTCTCTGGGGTCTTAGGCGGGTCCCCACTGGGCGGTGATGGAAGCGTTTTGGGATGCACTGCCTGCGCTTCGGGTCCTCCAGGCTGGCGGCTGTGGAGGCCCGCGTGGCGCAGCTGCGGGAGGCGAGGGCGCAGCAGGTCAGCCTCGTAGAAGAGCTACAGAAGCAGAATGCGGCGCAGCGGAAGGCCTACGAAGTGCTGCGCGTGCACACTGGGCACCAAGAGGCAGCACTGCGCAAGCTCCAGGAGGAGGCGCGCGATCGGCTGGAGCAGCTCTTGCAACGCAAGGAGCGCGCCGCAGCCGAGTGCAACTTGCGCAACGAGCGCCGAGAACGGTAAGAGGGCTGGGCCCCAACCTGTTCTATGACTAGCCTCCTCAGTCTGGCCTCGCCCTTGCCTGAAAGTCAGCGGTGGGGACTGCCCCCTGGGGAGAATGGACTAAATCAGGCTCGAACCTGAAAGCAGGGGCGTTTGGTACCCCACCTTGGAATCTTCTGGCTCCTAGGATGCTTTTTCCCCCACTAGGGCCAATCAGGCGCGGGTGTCCCAGGAACTAAAGAAGGCTGCCAAACGGACTGTGAGCATCAGCGAGTAAGAGTGAGGAGGGACCGGATCTGACTCCTGTACTCTGTAGTTGCCCGACTGTGTGCCCATTTTTCCATCTTCCCCACTCCCCAACACCGGTACCCCTGAATGCATGTGGGTGGACACAGCAGCAATCCAGGGTCCACTGGATCCTTGCAGAGCTGTGTGATTGTAGGAGCAAGTTCATGTGCCCACCGCACATCCTCCCTCCCACTCGGACCCTTCCCCGCCCGGAATTCACATCTTCACTGTAATCAGTGCTTGGGCAGGGAGGGGCTGGCCTGTTGCTTTGGACTTCCTGAGCTTTATTCCTCTCTCCCAGGATTCCACACACTCTACATGATGGGATCAGAGAGCAGACAGAGACTCTGGCTTTGGCTATTAAGCCTGAGTCCCTGGAGAGTGAGGCTTGTGGGAAGTGGAAAAGGCCTTTCAGGTGAGGACCCAGTTGGCTGTCTCAGAATTCTGAGGCTGCCATTGTCTTCTTCTAGGACCTTGGGGCCAGCTGGTGGGTTGGGGCTAGGAGTTTGGGGAGAAGCTGGGTTACAGCCCAGGACTGGTCTGACCTACAGTGCTTGGGGTTGTTGGGGTCATTTTCACTGAACATGCACTGCTTTCTCTTCTTCCTAGGACCAGAGCTCTGGGGTGGGGTTTAAGGCTTGTGAAGGGTGTCATGAGGAGGGAACTGTGGGCAAGGCCCAGGGCTCATCTGTCCTAGGCATGTATGTATGTAAACACAGGTGTGTGCATGGGTAGGTACACACGAGGACATGGGCATATGTATACAGGAGCTTGGTTGCGAATACCTTAGTGTGTATGAACATAAGAACATATGTAGATGTTTGCTCACACTCTCAGTCCCCCCAAGTCTTGATTTACTTGTTATTGAGGCTGCTCTCTCCTGGTTCCATTTACCAGCCTGAAGGCTTTTCTCCTCAGTCTTTTCTTGTAGGTCCCTGGTGTCTAGGTCCTGGGATAGTGAAGGAACCTTGGAGAGGGACTTGAGACACTGGTCTCCAAAGTTCTTGGCAGCCCTGGTGGGCTGAGACATCCCAGTACAGTTGGGCATTTCTGAGATTACTCAACCAGCTTAGGTTTCACTGCCCCCAGCCTTGTCCCAGCCTGAGGCCACTTCATCTGCCCACTCCCATATGCCCTAGCTCAGCCTCCCAGGAGCTTTTGTTTGTGAGCATTTGCTGAGGGTGTGGGGGGGGTTGGTAGTTCTTATCATCATGGTAGAGACTTCCATTGTCAAGTCCCTCCCTGCCTGCATTTTCCTGGGTTGGTCTGGATTACAACTCTCCTGATATTCAAGGAGTCAAGTTCTTGTCATAGGCTCTAGAGGTTATGAGTCTTCAGATCTCCAGCAAAGTATAGGGATGAAAGATTGCTGCCTATACACCTACCAGCCAGTCCCTTAGCACGTGGTTCTCGGTTCTGCCCCAGGTCTGCCTCAGCCACCTCTCTGACTCTGTCCCACTGTGTGGATGTGGTGAAGGGGCTGCTAGAGTAAGTGTGTGTATTTGTGTATGTGAAGGGGTTGGGCCTATTGGAGCCTCATGTCAGGCTTCTGGAGCCCAGGCTTGGTCTCTGTATGTGCCTCATCTGTTCATCCATATGGTGCCCACTGTCTGTGTGTATCTCTTTTGGGCCCCAGAGGCAGGAACCAGGTGTATGAACTCATTTTTTAACCCCTACTCAGCTATCTTCCAGGCTTATAAGGGATCTGTCCTTATCCAAGGTCCTCACAGGGGACCAAGATTTCCAGCCTGAGGCCAAATGGGAACTCTCACTCAATTGGAAAACTAAGGCTCAGAATGTAAGAACTCATTCAGTCACAAAGCCAAGCAGTGGCAAGGCCAATACTAACCATTAGCCCTGAAGTTTTCCTGCAACCACCAATCCTGCCCTTGTTCTGTGCTTTTCTGTGTATTCTCCACTCCATCCCGGGTAAATTGGGTTGGGGAACGGGCTGGTTGGATCCTGGGGCCATATTCTGCTACTGCCATGTCTGTTTCCTGTTGCTGCTACCTTTGGGGAGCTTGAAGCCCCCACATCAGAAGGCCTTGGTGAACATCCTCCTGACTCTACCCCTGCAGTTTCAAGAAGAGGAGAGGTCACTCAATTGGGGGTGCCCCTGAGCAGCGATACCAGAGCATCCCTGTGTGTGTGGCTGCCCGACTTCCTACTTGGGCTCAAGATGTCCTGGTAAGGGAGGAACTGGGCCACATGTGTGGGGGCCAATATGGGAGTGCAGGCCAGGCAAGCAAGACCCCCAGGACCAGCAGGAGTTTGTCTCCACAGGCCACGGTGGGAACTGCTCAGGCTCTTTACAATGGGGGCATAGACTGGAAAGGGAGATGGGAGGCTGAGAGAGTAGGTGGCCCAATGAGAGTGCTGGGAGGCAGAGTTGGGAGGCTGCTTCAGGGGACCAGGCAGAAATGAAGATATTTGCTGGGGCTAAGTTTGAAACTCAGGATTTGGGAAGAGACCTGGGGTGTGGATACCAAGCCAGCAGCAGGCTGTATGTGTGCACAGGCACATTGAGAGTGAGCCTGTGAGGGGGCACAAACAAGCATATGTGGGGAAGGCCCGGGTCACCAACCTTCCCTTTCCCCACAGGATGCCCACCTTTCTGAAGTCAATGCTGTATGTTTTGGCCCTAACAGCAGTCTCCTGGCCACTGGTGGGGCTGACTGTCTTATCCACCTCTGGAATGTGGTAGGAGGTAAGGACCCCTCCCTGCAGCCCAACCCAGTACTTTCTCTAAAGATCTACTCTCAGCTTGCTCCTGGGTGGGCCTCTTTGTGTTTGCCTCTACCTGGAACATTCCTGTGAGCAATAGCTACAGAACCCCCCTGCAGGAGCAGCACTCTGAGGATGCCTCTCCGAGGAAGGGTAGAACCCCTAGGCCTGCAAGATGGGGAGGGCTGAGTGCAGATGGGCCTCTGTTGGGGGAGGGGGAGGTCCCTTATCAGTCTTACAGAGACAGACCTTAGAGGAACAAGTCCTTGGGTTCACCAGGCCATCACCTCTTTTGGTATCACTCCACCTGCCAGAAGTCAGGAGACAAACATTGACTGTCCATCTTGTGCTAAGCTCTGCTCTACAACTGGGTTAGGGACTCAGAGCCAACCCCTGGAGGCTTCCTAGAGGAGGCAGATCTCCAGCTGGTCTGGCTTGGCTTGCTGTGTGACCTATGGACATTCCCTTCTCTCTGGTTTTCTCTAGCCCTATCTGGGAAATGCCTAGCTTCCCCCTGAGGCCCCTGCAGCCCAGGCTGTAACTGTACTCCATGATTCTGTGCTCTAACTTAAAAGAGACTCCTGTTCCCACTCTGGGTTCCAGTTCCTCTATTTTGTGAGTGACCTCATTTCACCTGTTCCTTTCCCTGCTCTCCCCCTGCCCTGCCAGGTCGTCTGGAGGCCAACCAGACCCTTGAGGGAGCTGGTGGCAGCATCACCAGTGTGGACTTCGACCCCTCGGTGAGGGGACTTTGCCCCAGTAGCATGGAATTATCTCCCCACACCCCAGTCTCTATACCAGTGGGCAGAGGCTCCCATCAGTAACAGTATCCAAAAGCTGGGTCCTTGGGCTCTTGCATATATCACTCCTGCTGGCCTGAGGCTCATTTGTCTTCCTTGAT
Source organism: Callospermophilus lateralis (assembly GCF_048772815.1). Taxonomy (NCBI): domain Eukaryota; kingdom Metazoa; phylum Chordata; class Mammalia; order Rodentia; family Sciuridae; genus Callospermophilus; species Callospermophilus lateralis. Next base: position 174,853 of record NW_027513060.1, read on the forward strand.
GACTTGGGCCATGGGAACCTTTAAGGCCACCCCTACCATAGTTCTCTGGACTGAAAGATGCTGCCTTTGGCCAGGCCTAGACTCAGACCTCTAACACTCCCCATCTCTCCAGGGCTCCCAGGTTTTGGCAGCTACTTACAATCAGGCTACCCAGCTCTGGAAGGTGGGAGAGGCACGGTCCAAGGTGAGACCTGACTGGGAAGGCAGCCTAAGGGTCAAGGGTCCTTTTTAGGATGAGGGAGGTGCTATTATGGGGTTTTGGCCATGCCTTTGATCCAGACTTGGGATGGGGCAGGAAACACTGTCTGGACACAAGGACAAGGTGACAGCTGCCAAATTGAAGCTAACAAGACACCAGGGGGTGACTGGGAGCAGAGACCGGACAGTGAAGGAGTGGGACCTTGGCCGTGCCTACTGTGAGGCTCAGCTCCAACTCCACCTCCCATCCCCCCCTTCCCTCAGATACAAGGGAACCTACCCTGCTTTCTGGGAGTGGCTCTGGGATTCAAAGACATTTTGGGTGAAATCCTCCAAGGTCATCCTTCTCTGTGCCCCATTGGTGTTCCCTATCTGATTTCTTCATGACTTTAAGCTTTGGGTAGATGAAGAAGAGGTGGACTGAGCCCTGGGCTGGGAAGATCTGGGTTCTAGTCTTGGGAGAACACTGCCCCTTTTGGACCTCAGCATCTCTACGTGTCTACTGTGCTAGCTCCTGACAACCCTCTGAGACCCTGCGCTCTACCCCTTGGTCCCTAGGTTCCAGAACTATCAATGTCCTTTCCTATTGTAACGACGTGGTGTGTGGGGACCACATCATCATTAGTGGCCACAATGACCAGAAGATCCGGTTCTGGGATAGCAGGTGACAGGCAGACTGTGGGTGGCTGGTGGACCTGGGGTCAGAGTGTTGGAGTTCTTGCTCCTTGGCAGGAAGGGTCATGGTGATTCCTTGGGGGAGTAAAGCTATGGGGCTGGCACTACCAGCTGGTATCCTCTGTTGGGCACAGCTTCATGGGGCATAGCGCCCCTGGGAAGCTGTGCCACTTTCCTTGTGACTTCTCAGTCCAGTATTGACTGCCTGGGCTTTACAACCAAGATGGACAAACAACTTTTTCCATTTTATTTCTACTTTTTTTCTGGTGCCAGAGATTGGACCCAGTGGTTCACTACCACTGAGCTACATCCCCAACCCTTCTTACTTTTTATTTTGAGACTGAGTGTTGCTAAGTTGCCCAGGCTGGGATCTTCCTGCCACAGGCTCCTGTGTAGCTGCAGTTATAGGTATGTGCCTTCATGCCTGGCTACCACGCTTCAATTAAAAAACCAAGAAATGTTTTTAGTTGTTTTTTGAACAGAAGAGCCCAGCATTGGGTGAATGGTTTACAAATGCAGAGCTGGAGCCAGTGCAGGGCCCATGTAGGCTGGTCTTGCTGGTGTGCAGGGACTGCCCTTTGAAGCCCTTCCTTCTCTCAAGTTTTTCAAGACAGACTTTTCATTGTTTTTCTTCCAGTGTTTATTTTAGTGATCCAAGGGTTTCAAGGGCTCCTTCTCAAATCAAAGTCTGACCACGTTCTTCAGTGGAGGGAGCTGGGTGGAGGGATAAGGGAGATTAGTTACTGGCAGAGACCTGCCTCTGGACTTTGTTGGTTAGGAAGGGTACCACAACTAGTCCCTTCTTTTCAGGAATGGCTTGGGGGACTGTTCCTTAGCCCTCTCTCCTCAGGGGTCTCCGCTGCACCCAGGTCATTCCTGTGCAGGGCCGGGTCACCTCCCTGAGCCTCAGCCATGACCAGCTGCACCTGCTCATCTGCTCCAGAGATAACACACTCAAGGTCATCGACCTCCGGGTCAGCAATATCCGCCAGGTGTTCAGGTACTAGCCTCTGCCTGTTGATCCTGTGGCCTTTATTGGGGCAGCTGTGTTTCTCTTTTCCTGTAAAAGTTCTCTGCCTTTCTTGACCAGGACCTGCTGAGGTACCTGACACCTTAGAGAGATGGGGCTCTCAAAGCCCCTGGTTGGGGACAGGACCGGCAGTGATCTCCATTCTGACCCCAGCCCTGTTTGTCTTTAGGGATGATGGCTTCAAATGTGGTTCTGACTGGACCAAAGCTGTGTTCAGGTGTGTCTGTGAGAGCTTTCCCATCCTCGAGTACACCCCACCTGGTCCTTGTGTGTGTCCTTACCTGAGTCACTTTCTCTTGTTCTGCTGTGGCCACTGCAGCCCTGACAGAAGCTATGCACTGGCAGGCTCCTCAAATGGAGCCCTTTACATCTGGGATGTTGACACTGGGAAACTGGAGAGCAGCCTTCAGGGCCCCCACTGGTGAGCAGACACTACCCTCCTACTAGTCCTGCCTGACACCAGGTTCTAACATCTCCCAGCCCCTGTCTCCAAACCTTCACCCCCACAGCCCTTCAAAGCACCCAGGTATCCTTCCACGTGTGTTTTATAGATACCCACTTTACAGATGAGGAAATGGGCTCACAGAGGGCCTCAAACTATCTAGGTCCAATACTGGGGGGCAGAGCCAGGCTGCAGACCTGGGTCCTGCTGCCCCTTGAACCCTACTCTCCCTCTCCTCAGTGCTGCTATCAACGCTGTGGCCTGGTGCTGCTCCAGGAGCCACGTGGTGAGCATGGACCAGGGCAGGAAGGTTGTGCTCTGGCGCTAGGATTACACCCCCACAGCCTGGGCTGGAGAACAGCTTCCCTCTGCTTCACAGAGCTCCAGAGCCCACAGGATGGGGGTGGCCTCCAAATTTAATGGGGAAGAAGGCCCAGAAGGACTTGGTCTGTTTGTTTAAAAACAGTGTTCTTGTTTAAAAAGTCTTTTTAAAATATGTATCTCCTCACTTACTTAGGGAGGGTGACTAACAAAATTGTCTGTTTGCGTCTTTGCAGCATTTGTGGGGTACAGGGAGACCTGGGCTGGGGGCTCAGGGAAATCTGGTTTGGTCTCCTTCCTCCTCCTGCATAGAGCTGTTTTGGCAGAGCCAGCCCAGGGACGCAGGTTGCCCAGCTTAATCATGCAAACAACATGAAGAACGGCTCAGGACAGCCCAAACCAGTGCCTTTCAGAGCCATGGAAATGTAGCCTTGGGTCCAACCTGGCCCTGAGGCCAAACCAACACAGTGGGCTGAAAAGGGAGCAAGCAGCCCATGGGGTCCTGCTGGAAAGGGTCCTAACAAACAAGAGTGATATCAAAGTATTTGGTACACTGGCCCCCTTTCCTCCTCCAGAGGCAGGGCCCAGGTAGAGGAGGGCAGCTTAAGCCTGGGCCTTCATTTACCTTGGCATCAAATTTCACCCCCACAACATGCCCCAGTCCAGGCTGAACTCACAGGGCAGAACCCAGCACCCCATTTCTTTCTGTAGCCTAGGGCTTGGCACAGGTCAGTGAAGACAGAAAGGTGTTGGCCAAATGGCAAAATCTACTCATTGCTCCCAGATTGCCTACCTCTCCTGGCACGGCAGTCCTGAACTCTGGATGCCATACCCAGCTGCCTCCTGTCATCTGTGCATGTGACCTCTGCCCCTCATAGTACCAGATCCTGAGGCTGCTGTGCCTCATGCTTCTCTCCATCCCTGCTGCCACTACAGGCCACCTTCTAGACTCACTGTCTCCTCCCAGTCCCGTACTTGCCAGAGCCAGTGACTTTCTAAGTTGCCAACTCTTTGAATTTTCCCTGCTGCCTTCAGAAGAACCCCTCAGCTTGAAATCTAGCCTTTGGAAGTCACCCTGTTGGCCTGCATCTTCATTCCCTTGCTATTCTGAATGTGACTTGCATGTGCTTTTCTCTATCCAGAATGTTCTTGTCCCTCCCAGCCCACAAGTAAAATTCGTCCTTCAGGATTCCCCTACTGACAGCCCTTTCCTCATCTACCAGGCTTGGTCCTACCCTTTCTTGTTTGTTATCAGCCTCCCTCCATTATAAGCCATGGAGCTCTTGAAATAGGCCAGGATGGGAACAGAATGTTCCCTGGGATCAGGTCTGGCTCAGAGAAACCTCAGGGAATGTTTATGAAGTCATTAAGTTCTCCTATGCAGGCACTCTGTGAGTTCAATAATCTAGCTCCCCTCACCCCTGCCCCAGCCCTACCGCTCTGATCCCTAGTGGCCAGCAGGGGTCACCAGCTGTCTGGTCTCTGAGGAGTCCTTTCACCAGCCTCCCCCCAGAGACTGATGGCTGAAAAAAACCAATGATGTCCCAGTGGCCACCATTACTAAGTACTTAACGTGTCAGCCTCCAGTGTACTTCCGGTAATTTCATTTGTTCCTCTCAACCAACTTGTGATATGGTTATCACCTATTTTACAGATGAGAAAAGATGAGGCTCAGAGGTTGAGTCAAGATCACACTTGCACACACCTGCATTGTGACTGCATTCATCATACAAATGTCAGACTTTAGGCTCCCTGGGCAGTGATGCACCGTGCCCCCCACTTCAGCCACCACAACTACCACCACTACCAGAGTGGGGGTGATTCCAGCTTTGTGTCTAACTGGGCTTCCTCCCTGCATCTTCTCTCTTCAATTCTGACCCTTAAAGCCAGGAGGGTTAGTGTCCTTCAAAGTGAGGGGGAGGCAGGAACAACGGAGAGAAGGAAACTTGCCGTTCAGATTAAGTGCCTCACTGGAAGGCACAGCTCAGCAGATCACAGACTGCTCAGACAGCCCAGGAGATGACGGGACTCGCTCTCTGGGATGGCAGCCTCCCTGACCCCAGCTTCCCTGAAGGCCTTCCTTCCACTTATGGGGGCAGGCCTGATCATACACTGTGGGATGGTGTGGCCTCATGGAGTACATGTCCACCTTAAATTTCTGTGCTTCCTGGAGGAGCAGATCTGAAAGGAGAGGCAGACTGGAGGGAGAGGCCACAGATGCCCAGGGCAGGTGCTCAAAGGGGCTAATGATAAAGACCTCTCTAGGCCTTTCAGAAGTCAGTGCTCAAGTTTGTTTTTGTTTTTTTTTTAATATTTTCTTAGTTGTCAATGGACTTTATTTGTGGTGCTGAGAATCGAACCCATTGCCTCACACATGCTAGGCAAGTGCTCTACCACCGAGTCACAACCCCAGCCCTTTTCTTTTTATTGGTAGTGCTGGGATGGAACCTAGAGCCTCATGCAGGCCAGGCAAGTACTCTATCACTGAGCCACACCCCCAACCCTAGTGTTTGGGGTTCTAGTACTCAGGCATTTGGGTGCTGTCTGCCTGAGTTTAGGTCCCTAGTCAAACTGGAATGACCTGTACACTTGCCACGTACATGAACTGATGCCCCAAGAGAGGGCAGGAGCTTGTTCTGGGTCACACAGCAGAACTGAGGCAAATCACAGTGGCTTCCAGGCTCTATATTGCCATCTGTCAAACTTCCTGTTCCAAGGCTCTCCCCACCCCATCAGCCAGGTGACATAGCTCTTCTGTAGGCCTAAGTACCTCCAACTGCCCTGCCTAATCTGAGGCCTTAAATGACAGACACCCTTGTTCTGGTACCTACTACCCCTTGGTCATCTCCTAGCCCTGGCTCCTCTGTTTTCTTGAGACTCCCCCACCTTATGTGAGCCTGTTTGTGCAGGGGCTGAACTCCTGTGCCCAGAACATAGCCTGGTACAGTAGTTTGCTGAATGGACAGAGTAACAGAGTTGGTTTCTGAAGGAATCTTGACACAAGGTATGGACCCACTTGTGAGAATGTGTGAATATTGCTATCTTCAGACACACCACCTCTGGTTTTAGGCTTTCTCTGAAATAATATCTTCAGCTCATCTGTACATTATATTATTTGATCCTTTTGGACTTTAGGAAGTTTGCATTACCTTCTCACTCCTACCTTCAAAGATGAAGAAAATGAGGCCTAGAAAGGTGAAGGGCTGAGCCTCAGCCCCTCAGGGCAAATCTGAGATAGCTCAGGGCTTGCACACAGTCTCTTCCCCCCATTTCTTCCTGCCCCTCCCAGCAGCCAGCCGTGGCAAGTGTTTGGTACAGTGTGGAAGGGGTGTGGACCCTACTCATGGGTTCATTTCTGCAATGCTTCAGGATAAAACACTTCAGGAAGATATTCCCAGATCAGAGTTCTCAGAAACAGACATGGCAGAAGGACTATGTGTGGTTTTTTTTTTGGCCACTGGGACCAAGGGAAAATAGTCCAGGAACAAGATGCTCTTTGGCATTCATATGGTTCTTGGCAGATCAGTCAGGAACAAAGCAAACATAGGAAGAACCTAGGTGGAAACTCAATTGGTTGTGTCAAGTGGTGGGGTTTCAGGACAAACTTTAACTCTCTTCCTTTTAATCTAAAATTTCTATTATTTGGTTATATTTCTGTCAGGAAAAACTTTACAATGAACAAAACAAATTCAAAGGTTTCAGAGCTGCCAGATTTTGTCATAAAGCTACTTGAAGAGGGCTGGGCAGTAACTGGAACCAAAACCAAAAACTGTGGCTGGGTTCCCTCGGCAGTGACTAGTACAGCCTGAGATGTCATTACAACCTGGAGCATGACAATTTGTGCCAGTGGATGAGTCCAATTGCTGGAATTTTCTTTTCATTTTCTTGTTATTCTAAGAAATCTTCAGCCATGGCTGAACAGTGTTGGTGGTGGAGTGGTGAGCATGCTTGCCTTCCAAGAAGCCTATCTACATGGTCTGTTCTCAGCTACGGTGACCTGCTGTGTGATATTTTTACTTGTATCTTAGAATAACTGAACTGATCCAGAATAAGAGTTGGATAAACTCTTCGAAATCACTCATTCCATTTCTTTTAAAGTTGGGGTTGCAGCAGGTTGGAGGGAGGATCACTCATTTAACAGCATCAGGGCTGAAGCCAGATGACATCACATGGTTTCTGTGTGGCTTGTGGACGTGGGCTGGGTGGTGGGGTCAGAGAGGAAATGCTGCAAGCCATATGCTGGGAGTCTGGCTTGCCCGCATCAAGCTTGTTCCTAAGATGAAGGAGGCCTACGGTTAGCTGCGACACTGGGATGGGGCAATTAGCTGAACTTTGCCCCTGGTCACAGACTAAGCCTCCAGTGCTAACAGCCATCTCAAATGTGAGCAGCCTGCACTGCAGGGAAAGCAGAAGATGGAAATATTCTGTGTCCCAGATTTATGGCTGGACACCTCACACACATCCCTTCACACAGGCCTCTTGAGGGACCTGTGTGTTCCTGTACAGCAGGAGACTATCGAGGATCTCAGTTATTAAGGTGAGGACCCAGGAGGTGGGAGAAATGATGTGAGGAGTATGTGGAGACCACCCTGTGCTGCATACTTGATATATCCTTCTTGGGACCAATAAAATGTCCTTATACACACTCAGTTCATTACTTCATAGGATGTAGCTGTGGGAAAGGGGAGAAGCATCCAGAATGACCACATCCAGGAAGCCAGTGGTCACATCCTCCAGGCTCCCTCCTTAGCTCACCAGCATGCTGCTGCCCTTTCTTTCCAGCATGTCTCATAATATTGTCCTCATTGTTATGTAGCCGTCTTTTTTCCCCACTGGGAAAGAACCTTGAAAGCAAAGACCATTAGTTATTTCTTTCCATCTTTAGGACCCAGGATATCATACCTGGCACAAAAGTGGTCTCAGGGTCTGTGTCCCATGGTGTATTTACTTGCTCTCCGAATTTGTTAAATGCTGTAAAGGAGGGCCCAAGAGTATCTTTGTAAGAAACATGGTATTTTGGGAAAAGCCTGTTGAACCAAACCTTTTTAAAAGGAAACTTGGAAAACTTAATTCCATTTTTTTATTATTCAATATTTTATACATAATAAATACAAATTTTTTACAGCCACTGTAAAGAAAGCGCATCTGCACAGAGACTCCTTCTGAGCCCTGCCCTGTGCATGGTGATGCTGGGTTACATGTCCTGGAGGGAGGGATTATTTTTTTAAAACGGAGGCATATTTTTACAACTTTGTTTTTAAAAATAAAATTAGCAGCTCTTCCAAGAAACATTTTAAGATCTAACAAAAGACTTCAACAACTTTCTGAAGTTGTGAAAAATCCAAATTCAAGGATAATTTGGCTAGCTAAAGAAAGAGTAGAAGACTGGGTGGCAAGTTGAACTGCTCTATTTAATAAGCACTTTTTAGATTTGTAACATTTCCACAAATTGTAAAATCTTTAAAAAACCACCCTTTTAATTGCTTTTTTAAACTTAAGAATAAGTTTGATAAACATAAGAAGACCTCAAGTAGATCAACAGTTTACAAAATGCGAAAAACCAAAACCATAGCCAACAGTCAAGGGGTATTGTTACTGAAGTGATCAAATGAATAACTGAAAACTTCTTCGGTTCAGACCCTACATTTTGTCAAAAATCCCACAGGGATGTTTGGTGAGCATTTCAAGTTTCTAAAGATTCTTAAGAGGGATGGGATTTTCAAAGCATAATACAACTTTTGGATTAAATTCTAAAAAATGTGATTTCTTAGCCAAAACAGAAAAGCAACAGGCAAGCCTCCCTCAGTCCCTAGGTAACACACTCCCTACCTTCCATGGGTGGAAAGCAGAGCCCCACGCTGTTCCCAGTGCTGAAGACTGCTGAGCACCCCTCCCACCCGCAGCTCTCCTGGGACTCGCAGAAGGCTCCTCTTCCTCATCAGTCTGCACTTGTGTGGGATGTGCAGTCAGAGTCTTTTCTTGCTCAGGAAGCTAGTTTCCTCCACAGGCCCACATGTTCTTCCTTCCTAGGAAGCATCAGGGAGGACCTGGAGCTGCATTATTCATGAGTGACAGCTTGTCTATACCAACAGCGACCAGGCTGTCTGGGTCAGTGCACTAGCTTTTGAACAAAATAGTGCTAGGGACCTCCCCGATAGAGAAGCTCAACAAGCAGCCATGTGTCCTTAATTTATCAGACACTCAGGTTCTAAAGATATTGGTCAGAAGAGTATATGCTGTAAAAACTGAGTTGAAAAATGTCCAAAGACAAAAAGAACATTAAACCGGCTCATTTCAGATCTGGAAGCTCCATCTCTGCTGTGGCCGTAGCCTCCTTTCTATTAGTCTATGTGATGGGCAAGATGAGGCTACTAGTTTAGCCCCCTCCAGGTTAGCCCCACTAATACTAAATGAATGGCATAAATATTAATACAAAGGACACTGTTATTATTTTAAATCTGTTAGTTGTGGAAGAGATGTGCGTTAATGCAACTGGCGCTAATGCAATGGGCAGTCCACTTTTTCCCGGTATGGTTTCACTCTTCATCTGGGGACGAACTTCGGGGAGGAGCCAGCCTCTCCTGAATCCCTCCTTCTGTTTCCTTTTGGAGCCAACAGAATCTGATTAATACTTAATCTGATTAATACTTAATCAGATGAGCAAAAGCCACTTGAAGAATGATGAGATTTTTGCCACATCCTTGTGGCCACAGTAATATACTGTACGAGCACACATGATCAGAATTCTGTGACTATTCCCTGGAATGAGGCCTGGTCTGGAATCTCCTATAAAAATGGACCATTGTTAGGCATGAGGGCTACTCCCCTCTGCTTCTAGGGCCCACTAGGATTTGTGCTATGGTAGGACAGATGACATAGAAAATGACAACAACAAAAAAAGGCACAAAATATTCAAAACATGGGAGGAGTTCACCAGGCCACCCAGTCACAGAGAATCTGCCTTGGTTTTGCTCTGTTAAAGAGTCACCATCATGCAAAGGTGCCTAAACAACAGGATGGGCCAAACTCCAAGCCTGACCTTGATTGTAGCGGTAACAAAGGGCAAGCCCATAGTCACACCATTGTGATCTCCACATCCTCCATCTTCTCTGCTGGCCTTCGGTGGTTCTGTGTGGGTGGAGGGGGAGCCGCTCGGACCTGAGTAAAGAACAAAGTCTTGGTTTGTAAGTCAGCTTCCAGACTCAGGCTGGAGCATCTGCAAAGTCCAACCAGTCCTCTATCCAATGACATGGGCACATACTTTCAGTGTAAATTTCCCACCCCGAAAAGCAGGTACTGTTCTGGATGAAATGTCAAGTCTACAAATGAGACTGCTGCCTGGGCTAAAAGCCCTGGGCACAACAGTTACTAAAGCCCTAAAATCCTTCTCCACAGCTAAAGCCTGGAAGGCAAGAGCGCAATACTTAGGGAAATAAGACATTTCAGCATGTCTTGGGAGTCAGTTCTAAGAGAGAAGGCTGGAGAGGCAGGCTGGGGCAAGAAATGAAGGGCCTTGTTGAGACATGTTATAAGAAATCTGGGCTTGGGCTGGGATTGTAGCTCAGCGTAGAGCACTTGCCTAGCATGGGTGGGACCCGGGTTTGATTTTCAGCACCACATAAAAATGAAGGCATTGTGTTGTGTCCATCTACACCTAAAATATAAATATTAAAAAAACCCTATATTTAAAAAAAAGAAATCTGGGCTTTACTCTGTAGGCAGGGGAGTCTTTGATGGATTGTAAGGCATATCAGATCCATGAAAAGATGTCTCAGATAACAGTTTGGAGAAGAGATTGGAAGTGGGCAACAGGACAAGTGAGCTGACAACATAGGAGACTTTCCAGACTTTTCAGAATGAAGGCTGATGTGAGCTGAACTAGATACCAGGAATGGTGGAAGCAGAACAGTGAAGAGTTTTGAGACCTGTATCCAAGGTAAACCTGGCAAGACCTGGTGATGACTGCAGGTAGGCCAGGAAGGTCTGAGGAATGCCTCCAGAGCACTGGTAGGATAGAGGATCCATTCACCAAGACAGGCAAAATGGAAGAAGGAACATGTCTTGGAGGGAAGGTAATTCACTAATTTTTGCTGAGTTTTGGGGGTTGGTCTCAGACATATAAGTTGAGATTACCACAAGTCTGAAACTCACTGAGAGACATGATTCTGGGATTTGGTTCTCACAGTCATGGGAATAGGTAACTTGGGGAGAATATGTTGAATGACTTCAAGAGAAGCAGTCTAGGGACAGGATCATGAAAAGTATCAGCAGAGATGGAGAGAGGAGGAGAAACCTGCTAAGGTCAATGAAAAGGAAGAGCTGGAGGTATAGTATAGAGCCAGCCAGCAAAGTGTGGTGGACAAGAAAATTAGCCCCGATTTCTCCATTTCTACTCTTACCCACCAGCCCATGTTACTAATGCCTCTTGCTTGGACAACTGCTACATCCTCCTAATGGCTCCTGTATCAGTTCTGCCACCTTTTATTGGTCTCCACTTGGTAGCCATAAATATGTGTTTAAAATACAAAACAAATCACAACACTGCCCTGCTTCATACCTCACAATGGCTTTCAATCACATTTAGAATCAAGACCCAAGTCCCTGCCAGGTGTGGTGGCCCAGCCTGTAATCCCAACTACCCAGGAGGTTGAGGCATGAGTATCACAAGTTGAGGCCAGCCTGAGCAATTTAGTAAGACTCTGTCTGAAAAAATAAATAAATAAAAAGGGCTGGGGCTATAACTCAGTGGTATAGTGCCCCTGGATTTATTCCCCAGTATAAAAAAAAATATTAAGACCCAAGTCATTAATAAGGAACTCAAAGCACATCTGCTTAATGAATCAACCTAGTGGTTCAAGAAATGGTGATAAAGGTCAAGGAAAACAGAATTGCAAAGGGTCCACTGGATTACCAGTATGAAAGCCATGACCTTGAAGAGGAGTGGTAGTGGAACTAAGATGGCAGTAAAGTGAAGGGTGAGCATAGGTAACTATTTGTCAGAATATATCCCTGAGAACAGGAGTTCTTTGAGGTCATTTAGTGTATTTCAATGCTCCTCAAAGAGGCAAATACGGCCTGGAAAATAGATTCTTAATAAACACTTGCTAAAACAATTGTTTTTATGTTACAATTATACTACTTCAATGTTCCTAGAGCTTGAAATACAATTGAAATACACCTGCACAGTGGTTATCTTGTGATCTTACCATGTCAGTGAGAAGTGTTCCAGTATAAACTAAATGATCCAAGATGAATTGACTTTAGAGCTGTCGAGGCTGTTTGAGGTGGGAAACTGTAGATACTTTTCTGGCACATAACCCACTTAGCCTTTTTAATCGCTCTTTTTTTAAATTTATTTTTTAGTTATAGGTGGACACAAAATTTTATTTTTATGTGGTGCTGAGGATTGAACCCAGTGACTCATGCATGCTAGGCGAGCGTTCTACCTCTGAGCCACAACCCCAGCCCCTCAATCAATCTTTTTACCTTCCCAAATTCATTTCATCCTTGTTTGGCAACACACAGGGGCTGATTTTGATTTGGAAGAACTATGCATTCTATAACCCTGCCAGCTAGGAGACTTACAGGCAGGAGTTTGCCATATGAGGTCTCAGGAGTATGCCTTGATGCCTGTGAGAATCCTGGTGACTCAGCATGGAGGCTATTTTCTAAGGGAGAGAATTAAAAAGCTCAATTTATGTGCTGTTGTGCAATAAAATGCACTCAGACCCTGCCCAGAGGACCCTTACCATTTGTTGAAGGAGACGGGGGAAGAGCTGGGCACTCCTCTTATCCGGGCTGGGGTAAGGACTGCTGGGAGGCTGGTCATACAGCGGTAGCGGAGGCAGGGATGTTTGCGGCTTGGGGGAAGGAGAGATCTGCATGGAAGGAGGCAAGGTTACCAGGTGCTCTTGGCCTCAGGAAAGAGAGCTGGCTTCTTCTCTGCTGCTGAACACACATTCCTTTTCTCTGGGACTAAATTATGACTGTTAAAGCTTGTCAGCCTTTTGCTCATCAGCAAATAGACCTAAAATAACTACCCCAAACTGTTTCATGATGCATTTAACAGTTTCCTATCATAGATCTCATTATATTACTGATTTTAGTTTATCTTCAAACAGTTACCAATTCAAACCATTCTCTAAACTTTTCTTTTTTAATTGAAAATATGATAAATTAGTCAATTCAACAAAGCTAAGGAAGAACAAAAAAGGGGACAAATTGTACTGTTTTTACATATGAAGATACAATAACTGGCTGAGCTTCTTGTATGTGAGGCTAAGTTATTATCACGCAAACAAGATTGGCAAACACTTTATTCTTCTATCTGCCAGGCTGCTGTAACAGATCCCCAGAGAAAAACTGAACTGAATAAATTAGGACTTCCTGTAAATGCAAGTTTCCTACTGATGAGCAAAACCTTACAGCCCCTTTATTGTGGGACAGGGGCTCTGGCAGGCCCTGGGTTATGTGGTAGGGCTCTGAGTGTGATAGAACAAAGAGCTACCTCAGAGTTGTACCACATAAACTAACCATGGACATAACACATTCTCTCTCTGATTTGTTTTTTCTCTCTCCACCAAACCAACCTTTGATATGCTATATACGATTTAGTATTTTGGTTAATAGATTCACAGAATGCAGAAGAATGAAGGCATAATAGGGTCATATCCCACAAGGGTCTGACCGTCAAGTCTCTGGTTTCTGAAATTCAGCTATATAGACATCTGGCAATTGAGGACTGGAACAGGGAGGGTGAGGCAGAGAGACTGCAACCCACTTTTGCCTGGTTCAAGAGACCCTAGGGAGTTATTTTCTTTAATCATGTTTTAAAGCAGCTGTTCTTTTCTTCTTTTCAGCAGTGCTAGGGATCAAACCTTGAACGTACTAGGTAAACATTCCACCACTGAGCCACACCTCCATCCCTTTAAACATTATAAAATTCAGCTCTCCCCACTCTGGTACCTGAATCTCTTTCATCCATGGAGTATCACCATTTTCTGAGGCTGAAAGTTCTTCAACTAGCACCGATGAAAACACTCCAATCCGCCCATTGAATTCCCCTTCCCAGAAGCCATCGTCATCTTGGTTCTCTTTGTTCAAGATACAAATGATTGCTCCCTCAGGAAAAGATAGCTCATCATCTGTTTGGCCCTCATAATCATAAAGTGCTTTCACAAAACAGACTAGAAAGCAAGAGAGAGACAAATCTGGTTAAGAACAAAGACAGTCAAGGCTGCTTTTGCAACCACCCCTATGCTCACATGTCAACTCAGAGAGCACCATTCAAAGTTGTAATTTTTTTACTCACTGTCATCAAAACAGGGAAACAAAAAACAGGAAGAAAGTGCTTTTTAACCTACTGAAGGCTTACTCCTAGGGTAATACAGTTTAGGTCAAATGTGACCAAATAAAGTGTGCCTTGTTTCAGTCTTTACCACTGGCATCTCCGTTGAGGCTGCCTGAAACGAGTTCTGCTTCCGTGGAATTGCTGGATGTGTGTGACCGACTGTCCAAAGCGGCCAAGGACTGCAGCATGCTCAGTAGGCTGTTCGAGGTGGGAAACTGTAGGTACTTTTCTGGCACATAACCCACTTGGCCAACTTTATTTTGAGCCTGGGTAAAAGACATGGTTACAAAACAGGTTTGCACACACAAAGGTTTGGACCGGACATAATAAGAACCAAAACAAACTCCTAAAAATGTCACAAGAGGGGCGATATGAGCAAAGGAATATACCTTTACCCAGTCTTCCATATCTCCATCTTCAATCACTTCTAACACCTCATGTTCCTCAATGGTCAACTCATCTGGTTGAGAAGCCTGCAATGGAGGATGGTCATGGACAAAATTAAAAAGGTTAGATAAAGAGCAGATGTGAGCTGGTCAGAACAAAAACTGGGGATAAAAATATTGAAATGATTTTGAGAAACAAAAATTTCAATGCTGTAAAACTATCATAATGAGGTGAAGTTTTACTCTAAAAAAATGAAACAAAATAAAACTGCAACTAAAACTGGATCCTCAGGAGGCAATCAGATCAGTGATCAGCACTGGGCTGGAAGTGAAGGATGTGGGTTCCAGCTTCAGCTCAGGTACCTAGTGGTAAGTTACTCAGCCTCCATTTCTTCAAAATGACAGTCCTGCCATTCTCTTGAGGATTGGGGTGTTAATGTAGGATGAATAAGCACAGAACCATGACGACTTGGGAAGCACAGGCAGAGGAGAAGGCACTGAAACGGAAGTGCTACCAAAGGCTACCATGGAGGTGCATGGAAAATGCAAAGGGCTATGTACATGGATTGGATGGAGGTTAAGCAATGCCGAGGGTTGATCTGGAATTGCTATAAAATAGTGGCCCAAAGAGGAAAATTGTGGGAAAGGCCATGATTGAGATCAGGCAAAATTTGGATTATGCTCCAATATTAGTATGAAGACTGGGTTGATCCTTAGAGGTTCTACACAATCTGTGATGGCTTTATTGTCCCTGATAGCACCAGTCACCAGATTTTCCCTTAGGACAACAAAACCTGAGAGGAGACTCTCAGAGGCTCCACAGAGGGGTTGGAGAGTCTGTTTGGCTTTGCTTCCTAAAGAGCCTTGTATGTCATATTAACAGGTGGCCTTGTGAGTATCTTCTGGCTCTCTGGTAAAAGCCTTAAAAGCTTCCCCCAAGTCCCAAGATCAGTTAAAATTGTCAACTGAGACCATATAGTTTTTCAAATCTCACAATTTCAAAGTGTAAAATATCTCCAAGTTACACAAGCAAAAATTGGGCAAGAAAGTTAGTCAGTTTCTATGATTCACTCCACATTTTGCAAGCTTTAAACATTTCATCAAAACCCAGATTCTGAAGCTACCATAGCTCCTTAAGACAAAAACAGTCTTGAAAATGGGTGATAAACCAGAGAATACTATAAGACTAGATTTTCTCCCCTCAGTATTAGGGTTTGAACCCAAAACCTCACACATGCTAGGCAAATACCCTACCACTGAGCTATATCCCCAGCCACTCCAGGACCAGATTTTAAGTAAATTACCTCTTATGTCAATATATGAAACCCACTTATTTACTTTTTTTTAAGTGTAAAAGAGAATTTATTTAATTGAAAAGAAAAGAGACAGAACTCCTGCAGGATGAGAGGGGACCTGATAGAAATTGTCTCATTTACTCTTTTTAAAAATTTGTTCTTCATAGTTATACACAGCAGTAGAGTCAATTTTGGCCTCAATTATTCTTTTTTGAGGAAAATAATTTAGTTCTTTATTATTTATTGGGATGTGGACGTGCAGCACTCTTTGTAAAAAAGAAAAATCAGGCTTAATGCATCTTAAAATTTGGAATTAAATGAGTTAAGTCTATATGATAAAGATTCTCTATTAAAAAAGAAGATGTTTTATAACATTTAGTCTGAAGAGTGATAGGTAAGTTATTACTGTTCTTGAAATAAAAAAAGCCAAATAGCTTGGAGGATATTTTTTATATAATAAATTCAGCATATACAAAAACATCATCCTACAAAAAAGACAGCATACGAGAGGGCCATGTGACACTGCCAAGATCATTAGTCAACAGGAGGTAAATATGGGCAATTTCAGGATTTAAGCATTGGATAAATTGTTGAATGAGATAATTAGTGTTGGTCCACATTTACTCTTGATAGCTTTTCCAATGGAATTTCTTTGCTACTCTGAAACCACATTGTGTCCTGAATATACCAGTAAAAGGTACTTCTGTAGTAAAGCCGTTTTCCTAAATTACATGCCAAGACTTAAAAAGTCTCAATACAACCATACCAGTCTCTACCCTGTGTGAGAGCAAAGCAGGATATGTTGCTGTCATTGTGCAACAGCCATTGAGGCCCAGTGCAGCAGGAGTCTTCTAGCAGAAGCAGACACTAGCATGACTGTGCTGACACCACACACCAATGACAACTTTTGTACAAGGTTTTCCTCTACATGGCAATCAAGACCTAGAGTCTGGGCCCTGTGAGCCTCGGGGTGCCCTGGACCAGCACACTCTTCCCTGTGGTCTAGGTGCACCATGTCTCTCTTGCTTCTATGCTTATACCCGGCTGCTCCTTTTGTCTGTCCTGCTCTGTTCCAGCTTTCCTATCTGATGAATGGATTAGATTATTATAGGTATAAAAGTCTAGTTTCAGTCTTGTTTCTATGGGAAAGAGACCATCTGAGTCTCAGTTTTCTTTCTTTCTTTTTTTCTACCAGAACATAAGTGCCATAAAGACAGATTTTTGTCTGTTTTGATCAGTGCTACATCACAGGCCCTAGAAAGAGCAAAGTATTTGTATAAAGAGATGCTCAAGTAATTGTTTGTTGAATAAATGGTGTTTTCTGATAATATCTTCTTTGTAGGGTTATTGAAGAGATTGAAATGAACAAAGAAGCAGTAGCTTCTCATGACTTGTGGCCCAGCTCTCTTTCTCAGACCACTGGCAATGAGCCAGTTGCTTCTTCCTTTTATTAAGACTCCATGAGTCCATCACACACTGACTACCATGGTGCTCTAGCTCACTGCTAGTCCTTATGAGTTCCCTATTAGAATGACTTAAGGCGGGGACTGTATTTCTCACTTATTCCAACTATAGGCAGCAAGTGGTCAGTCAATGGCTATTAAATATATGCAAGGTCTCACAATGTCTCCTTAAGTCCTAATATGTTTCAGTCTGTTACAAAACTCCATAGCAAACTGTGAGCTATTATAAAGTAGAAGATAATGAAAGAACACTTTTGTGTTGTTGCAGTACTGGGGATCAAACCTAGGGCCTCACACATTGCTAGGTAGGCACTCTACCATTGAACTATATCCCAAACCCTGAAAGAATATTTTGTATGTAAAACATTTTCTATATTGTGGCTCATTTCCTTAGGATGGATATTAATAAGGTTAAAAGTTATGAATACTTTTAAAGCTTTTGAATCTGAATATTAAATATAGCTTTTCTGTGTTCTCACCAGGTTCATCTAGTCCTTTTTTATTGGTGTAGGCCACAGAAATCATGATTAGGCTCAAAGTCAATCTCTTTCTCTTTTTTCCATTCATTCATTCATTGCAATGGAGTTTTGCTATGAGGATGGCCTTGAATACCCCGGTTTCAAGCCATCTTCCTCCTGCTTCAGCATTCCAAGTAGTTGGGACTATGGGCCTGGGCCACTGTGCCCAACTGATCTCTCTATTCTAATTTATCCTCCTGAGTTTCTACACAAATACCAAAGTTATCTCCTTAAAGTCCAGAATAAAAACCGAACTCCTGAGCCTAGTATACAAGGCCCTTTATTATCTGACAGCAAATGCCTTTAGATCTTCTGTTACTCCCCACCTCTCAGCGCTCCTACACATCCAAAAGTAAACTGTTCTCAACACCCTATCCTCTCATCCCAGTTTCCATATCTGCTGTTCCCTTTGCTTAGAAGGATCCTTCCTTTCCCTATCTTCTCTCTCTACCTAGAAAAGTCTAGATTATGATTTAATTTAAATGCCATCTTGTCTGTAAAATTTATTTAACTACTGCGTAGTCTGTCTATTCCTGGATGGCAGGGATAGTGTCATATTAATTCTTATATCACAAAAGTTATCACATATTGTGCACTCAGTTTTAGCTCATGATTAACTGACTAAATAGATTCTGTTTGTTTTTTTTTTTTTGTATTGAGGATTGAACCCAGGGGCGCTTCACTACTAAGCCACATCCCCAGCCCCTTTTTATATTTTGTTTAGAGATAGGGTCTCACTGAGTTGCTTAGGGCCTTGCTAATTACTGAGGATGGCTTTGAACTCATGATCCTCCTGCCTCAGTCTCCTGAACTGCTGGGATTACAGGCATGCACCACTGCACTCAGCCCTAAATAGATTCTGATAGTCTGGTTTCACAGAGACGTATCTGGGATAGATTAATGGAGGTACTGTGATAGATCAATGGGTGAATGTGAGCTGTTTTTTTTAATATTTATTTTTTAATTGTAGTTGGACACAATATCTTTATTTTATTTATTTATTTTTATGTGGTGCTAAGGATTAAACCCAGGTCTTGCACGTGCTAGGTGAGCGTTCTGCCACTGAGCCACAACCCCAGCCTGAATGTGAGCTGTTTAAAACAATTTAGACACTTAGAACTCTCTCCATCTAAGGATCTTAATTAGTTTTGAAACTTTCATGTAAATATAACAAGGAGAGGTGATATCAGAAAACATTCTGAACCCTAGTTTAAAAATGTCCTGTAAAATATCCCCAAATTTCTTAGAAGATGATTTCAAAATTTCAAAACATTATCAAAACAATGTACACTAGGAAAAAACCCTAACTTTTTAAAGAAAACAGCAAGTATTATGAATTTAAATATAATGAAATGATGTTAAACTCAAAAAACCCAGGAATAGCTGATACTGAAAAGTTTATAATGCCAGCTTTTGGCAACACAGGACTGGGGAGTGGAGTGAGAGTGCCCAGTGTATGACAGTTAAAGAGTCTCTCAGAACAGTCCCTCTGTTGTTATTCCTTAGCATTAACCTTTTCCTCTTGCTTTCTCTATCAGTATAGGGGCCAGAAAAGGATTCATTTGCTCATGCCTTCCTTACATCATTCACTTATTAATTTCACAATTATTAATCCAAGACCCACTGTGTGCCAGGCATTGTCCCAGGAGCTCATGACACAGAAAAGGTACAAACACAAAGTTTATACTTTCATAAGCCTTTAATGGGGAACCAGGCAAAGAAATATGAAGACAAGTAATACTTAATCTGGCTGGCACTAAGAGCTATACAGTCATGTACCACATAATGACATTTTGGTCAACACTGGATCACACATATATGGTGGTCCCATAAAATTATAATGGAGATGAAAAATTAAAAAACAGCATTGTAGCCATCATGATGTCACAGTATAACATATTATTCATATGTCTGTGGCATCATTAGTGTAAACAAATCCACCATGCTGCCAATCATATATATGTACAGCACACATAATTATGTATAGTATATAGTATTTGATAATGATAATAAACAACTAGGTATTAGTTTATATTTAATATACTTTTAATCATTATTTTGGTGTGTAATCTCTACTTACTAAAAAAACAAGTTTACTGTAAAACAATTTATGCTGGCCAACAGTAGCCTTGTACATGTCACGTTTATTGCATCTTTGGATTGCATGAGTTTATCTTGTGCTTGATTTAATCTCATGTTGTTTTGTTCGTCATGGTCTGATGAACAGAAATAATATATCTCTACCACACAGGCTAGGTGTCTATTAGGCTATACCATCTAGATTCGTATAAGCTCACTCTACAATGTTTGAATGACGATAAAGTCACCAAATGCTGCATTTCTCAGATCATATTCCCGTAGTTGAGTGAGAGATGACAGTATGGTGAACAAAACAGTGTTATGGGATAGAGTAGTAAAGAGCTAGCTATGTGTTTAGGTGGCTGAGGTGACCTTTGGAGGCTATTTGAGTTGAACTACAATGAAGATAAGGGCAGTCAACAGATATATGGGGAGACACAGTTCTAATCAGAGGGAACAACAAGTGCAAAGATGTGTACTCAGGAAGGAACCTGGTACTTTTGAAGCCAGAAAGGCAGCCAGAGTGGCCAGTGTACTGAGTGTGTGAAGTGGAGGAATGGCCTGACATAAAGCTGGGGAGAATGCCTGTAGTCCGATCAGGCTAGACATTACGGATTCCAGTGAAGAGTTCGGGCTGGGAACGGTTTTTTAGGAAAAGGAATGGAATTAACATTTAAAGCTTAAAAAGGGTTTTTTTTAGAAAAGGGGATGGAATTAACTCCTTTATATGTAAAAAATAATTGTAGCTGGAAAATGGATCGTTGGGAAGCTAGTGTCAAAGAAGCCTAATTATGAGGGCTCATCCCCATCTTATAACAATCAAAGAAACGGCCTAGATAAAGATGAGAGCAGTAAATATGGTGAAAAGTGAATAGATTCAGGATATGTTGTGGAGGTGGGCACAACAGGACTGGCTGACAGACTGAATGTGGGAGTGAGGGAAAGAAAGGAACTGGAAAATTGAAACACCATTTACTTTGTGTTGAATATAAAGTAATTGGATAAGCAGGAAAGGATGAGAGAGAGTAAGAACTATTATACCAAACCAAGTTTGGAAATTCTGGCATCTGTTAATCCAGATTTCCTGCTCAATATGGACAAGAGGGAATTATATTAGGATGAGTAAAGGCAAAGTATTAAAAACTGCTTTGGGAAACAATTTTATTTTGATATGAATTTTGAGGTTCATTCTAATGGAGGGTTTATGCCAAGCAGGCAATAGAGAGTAAGGGTAAGAGCTGTATTTACTGAATATACTGTATTTACTGAACTAGGTACTATGCCAAGTGCTTTGCTATAAAGGTAATCTCTCATTTAATCTTCACATTTATTTTACAATATTATCCCCATCATGTAGATAAGGAAACTGAGGCTCATAGAAATTAAAAGGCTGACTAGAGTAACCTCATGTAGTTCATAAGCAGTGAGACAGGATTTAACTCAAGAAATCTAATATCAGAGCTTAAACTCTTCATCATTATGTTTCGTTCCTTTAGATATTAACTGAATACTAACATTATGCTAGGTGTCCTGTGAGAAGCTGGGTAGACACAGTCACATGTATCTTTAGGTTTGTCACAATTTAATATCAGCAATATCTTAATACAAACCTTGTAGGAATAAACAACTTTGCAGGTGAGTGGATAATTTCTTAAGGTACCAGAAGGACTGGAACTGCTGTCATCAAAAAATCCATATTGTCTTCAAACTCTTCTCCTTCTTCTCTTTCATTATCTGCATTTAGCTAGAAAAAATTAAAAACCATTAGCTAGTTTGCTTGCTTCAAGAAAATGTCTGGAAACAGGAAAAGCACCTAAAATTGAACTGTTCCAAAATGTTAATTTACTTATTCGATTATACATAGATAGGACTGTCTGTTCATGCATGCATGTTAATAGAGGATAGAGATCATTTTTACAATCAAAAGTAAAATATGTTTCAAATAGAGAAGAAATATTTATTAGTATCTTTCACTTTTTATTCTTAAATACTGACTGACAATAGGCAACAAAAGAATAAAATAGCTTTGCATGGTGGTGCATGCCTGTAATCCCAGTGGTTTGGGAGGCTGAGGAAGGAGGATCCTGAATTCAAAGCCAGCCTCAGCAACTTACTGAGGTTCTAGCGAGACTCTGTCTCAAAATAAAAAAATAAAAAAGGATGGGGATATGGCTCAGTGGATAAGCACCCCTGGGTTCAATCACTGGTACCAAAAAAATTTTTTAAAAAGCTAAAATAAAATAAATTGGACCATCGAAATTAAAAATTGTTTTGCATCAATGGACAATAAAATGACAGGATCCCACAGAATGAGAGAAAGTATTTGCAAATCATATACCTGATGTGGGATTAACATCCAGAATATATAAAGAATGCTTAAAACTCAACAATAAAAAACAACCCAATTAAAAAATAGGCAGCCAGGTTCAGGGTGCACACCTGAAATCCCAGTGGTTTGGGAGGCTGAGGCAGAAGGATTGTGGGTTCAAAGCCAGCCTCATCAATAGCAAGGTGGTAAGCAACTCAGTGAGACCCTGTCTCTAAATAAAATACAAGGCTGAGGATGTGGCTCAGTGGTCAAGTGCCCCTAAGTTAAATCCCCAGGATCCTCCCAACCCTGCAGCAACAACACAACAACAAAAGGCAAAGAACCTGAATGGATATTTTTCTAAAGAAGATATATAAATGGACAAGAAGCACATGAAAAGATCCCAACATGTTTAATCATTGGGAAAGTGCAAATTAAAACCATGATATACCATTTTATACTCATTAGGATGGCTATTTTCAAAAAGCTATTTTCATAAATGTTGATGAGGATGTGGAAAATTGGACCATTGTACACTGTTAATGTTACTGTATATAGTACAGCTGGTGTGGAAAAACAGTAGTATGGTGTTTACTTAATAAATTAAACATAGAGTTACATATAATCCAACAATTCCATTTCTGGGTAGAAACCCCAAAGAATTAAAAGCATGGACTAGAATAGAAAATTGTAAACCCATGTTCACAGTAGTAGTGTTTACAACAGCCAAAAGGTGGAAGCAACCCAAGTGTCCAGTAACAGATGAAAAGACAAACAAAATTGGTACATACATACAATGGAATATTACTCAGTCTTAAAAAGGAAGGAAATTCCGACAATGTTACCACAAGGATGAACTTTGAGGACAGTATGCTAAGTGAAATAAGCCAGTCACAAAAAAATAAACCCCATAATTCCACTTATATGAGATATCTAGAGGAGTCAAAATCATAGAGACAAAAAGTAGAAAGGTGATTGTCAGGAACTGCGGTGAGTAATGGGAAGTCATTTCTGCAAGATGAGATGGATACTGAGGACAGTGCCACAACACTGTGAAGTTTACTTAATGTCATAGAACTATATGCTAAATAATACACAGGTATAACTAGATGATAAACAGGTATATTGACACAAAAGGAAAAGTCCCCTGTGCAGTGTTACACAGGAAAATATATAATTTTCTAATCTGAGTCTCAAGGTATATTACCCACCATAGCTAAAAGGCATATTAATTAAAGTAGTATTGGATGTTCAAAATGTATATGTATTTATCTATAGCACCATTTGTGCTATATTAAATATAAATAATATTTACACAAGCATAGTTGTCTGTCAAGGGAGTGCAGGACAAAGAAAACTGAGGGATGGACTGGGGTTGTGGCTCAGTGGCACGTACAAGGCACTGGGTTCAATCCTCAGCACCACATAAAATAAATAAATAAAATAAAGGTATTGTGTCCACCTACAACTGAAAAACGGAGGAAGGGGAGAGAGGGAGGGGGAGGGGGAGGGGGAGGAGGATCACTAATACTTTTAAATTGACTCCTCTTAAAAAATTCTAAGAATTCCTAAATTTTAAGAATATCTAAGAAATTCTAGAGACCCGCAGGGAATTCTAGAAGAATAAACTACATTTTTCCTGCCACATTTACTGCCACCACTTCAAACGTCCTGACATAGTTTCATTTATAATTATTACTGAAAATTCTCCACATGTCAGTGAGGTAATCTTGTGCCTGATCTTACAGTTATTCATTTGTAATCCCTCAGGCCAGTGGCAAAATAAGTTTAGATCTTGACTTCTCAAATCTCAGACTTCAGATTCTATTGTTTTTTCCTACAGGGAATGGTGTTATACAAAAAATAAGGATGATGTTCTAGAAATTTCCATAACACTAACTTAAAAAAAAATATTTCAACTACTATAAGACATTCCCTTCACACTCTAAGAAAGGTTATAAACATTTAAAAAATGTGGGTATTACAAAAAAATTTAAAAATGCTCATACATTTATAAAAATGAAGGTAGAACAAATTTCTAAAAAATATATAAAATGTTAATATTGTACTGTGCTATGGCACTTGGAATCAATTCAAGACATTTTAACTTGGCAACAATGGTTGACACTAAACATTCCTTTCCCTGCTCTATTTTTGAGTTCATTTTTTGGTTCTTATGGAAGGGAATGAAAGGCTTCAGTGACAGCAGCACATGCTTCTGCACTGCTCCAGCACCTTCCGGAATCATATCATCTCAGAATAATTTCTTCCTTTTCCCCTCTTCTACCCTCACAAAACTATTTAGAAAAATTTTTTTCTAAATATTTTTATGGTTGTAGATGGACACAATACCTTTATTTCATTTGTTTATTGTATGTGGTGCCAGGGATCAAACCCAGTGCCTCACACATGCTAGATAAGTATTCTACCACTGAGCCACAGCCCTGGCTCCAACCCCTCACCTTCCCACCCCCGCCCCGTGGTGGAGGAGATGGAAGTCAGGGTCTCCTACATGCTACTTCTGAGCTACACACCAGCCCCCTCCTCTACCCTCTTGACTCAGCATTTCTAAAATTACATTCTTCTTCTATTATCTAAAGAACTGCACTCAATTCTTTTTCTTCCGGTCACTTGACAGAACTTCAATCAAAATGATTTTTTTTCTAGCTGTACTAGTATTTTTCCTTCCTTAGATGTTGTAAAATGCTTACTGTTATTGCCAGGACAGATAAGAAGAATCTTTTTGAGTTGGTTTTAGTAGTGGTCTTCTTGTACTCGCAAAATAACCTCAGATAGGCACCATGGGCTTTGTGGTACTCTCTAGGAAGCAGTGGGCTCTGAGTCTGTTGGACTTGAGTGTGAGAGCTGACCATGTCACCTCCTGTGTGACCTTGGGCAAACTACTTAACTTCTCCAACTCAATTATCTCATCTCTCTAATGAAGTTAATGACTGCTTCACAGGGTACCATAAGGATTAAATGAGGTAATACATTTAAAACCATTAATGCATGCTTGCTGCACAGAAGGCACTTAATAAACCATTAGCTTTTATTGTTTCTATGAGGTAGGGAGAATCTAGATAAAGAATCTGTTAATACTCAATACAGGGGAAGGCAGCTGCTTATAGAAAATAAACAACAGAACCTCTGAACTCCATGTGGACAGAGAAGTGATCACAGTGAACATTATTCCAAATATGACACAAAAAGTTATGAAATATGTGAAAAAGTATCAGGAAAATGGATTCCTGCTTCCAAGCAAGATGGACTATCAGGGTCTAAACTAACTAAAAACTGTTCAAAATATATGGAAGAGGGCTGGGGTTATAGCTCAGTGGTAAAGCGCTTCCTTAGCATGTGTGAGGCACTGGATTCAATCCTTAGGACCACATATAAATAAATAAATAAATAAATAAATAAATAAATAAATAAAGGTATTGTGTCCATTTACAACTAAAAATGTTTAATAAATATGTATTTATAAATATGTGTGTGTGTGTGTGTGTGTGTGTGTGTGTGTGTGTGTATACATATAGTTTTTAAGACACTGGACATTAAGTAATGACCTACTGCCAGAAAAAGTTCCTAGGCAGAGACATAAGGAGAGGAAATCCAGGCAGAGAGGATGATGGTCTCCCAGAACTGATGAAGTAGAACTAGGAATTCAGGAAGGCCAAAGTGGCTGGAGTTGAGACTGCAGAGTGATGAAGAGGAGGGTGGGAGAGAGAGACAGAGATAGACAGATATCATGGGAAATCTGCAGAGGACAAGTATTCAGCTGAGTACTGATCAGTACATGTTATATGAAGAAAGTATGTGTGGTTAAGAATAGAACCACCCAAATGGATTAGAGAAAATGATCCACAGATATTGCACAGATTTGACAATAATTCCTGTTCTCTCCTAATAGAATAGAAAACCTCAGAAGGCTCAGGGCATCAGGTGGAGTTCTCAGAAAACCAGTAAGGATACAGAAGAACCAACTTGACTTAACTGACATTTATAGAACATAATATCTAACAGCAGCAAGTACATGAGAAACATTTACCAAGATATACCATATACTAGGTCACAAAACAATTTAGTAGGATTCAAGTATGTCAAGTATGTCGGACTACAACAGAAACAAATTAGAAATCACTAACAGCTGTGTGTGATGATGCAAGTAGACTGTAATCCCAACTACTTGGGAAGCTGAGGAAAAAGGATCACAAATTTGAGGCCAGGCTGCAAAACTTAGTGGTCCCTGTTAAAAAAAAAAAAGGCTAGGTAGAGCATTTGCCTAGCATGCACAAGGTCCTGGGTTCAATAAATAGTAAAACAACACACACACACACACACACACACACACACGCGTGCGCACACACACACAAAAGGGGGAAAAAAAAGAGACCAGTAACAAAAAATATCTGGAGCTGGGCATGGTGGCACACCACACCTGTAATTTCAGTGATTCCAGCAGCTGAGGCAGGAGGATCAAGTCCAAGGTTAGCTCAGGCAACTTAGTAAGACTACGTCTTAATATATAAAATAAAAAGAGCTGGTAGTGTGCCCCTGTGTTCAATCTCCAGTACTGACAAAAAATTATGTAAAAATGATTTAGAAAACCCAGAACAACTTTGAGAACATCTTTAAGAAGTTGGGGGAGCCAGGTGTGACGGCACACGCCTATAAATGCAGCATTCAGGAGGCCGAGACAGAAAGATTGTGAATTCGAAGTCGGTCTCAGCAACTTAGTGAAACCCTGTCTCAAAATAAAAAATAAAAAGGGCTGGGATGTGGCTCAGTGGTTAAGTGCCTCTGGGTTCAATCCTTGGTACAAAAAAAAAGTTGGAGGACTTATCCTCCCTGACTTCAACATTTTATAATTTTTGGGGCGATGGTGTTTATTTCTACTCAACAAAATCCAACCTGTTACTTGGAACACCTTAAGACTCCTAAACAGTCTCCCTCTTCAAATCCTATCTTCACAGATAGTATAGGTTGATTCCAATCACAGTCATGCATTGCTTAGAGATGGGGACTACTTCTGAGAATGCATTGTTAGATTGTTAGGGGTTTTTATCATGGTGTGAACATCGCAGAGAATGCTTACCAAATTAAGAGGCCTATGTTACTACATGACAATTTTTTTCTTTCTATATTTTAGATGACATAATTCTTACGGGACCATCATTAGATGGGCACCCATTGTTACATCTTGGGAGCAAGTTTTTACCCCTCATATATCAGATCACACACTAATTTCTAAGGTATATAAAGAACTCAAAAAGCTAAACACCAAAAAAAAAAAACACAAAACAAAACAAACAAACAAACAAACAAAAACCCACAACCCAATCAATAAATGGGCCAAGGACATGAATAGACACTTCTCAGAACAGGATATTCAATCAATCAACAAATATATGAAAAAATATTCATCATCTCTAGCAATTAGAGAAATGCAAATCAAAACTACTCTAAGATACCATCTGACTCCAGTCAGAATGGCAGATATTATGAAGACAAACAATAATAAGTGTTGGTGAGGATGTGGGGAAAAAGGCACACCCATACATTGCTGGTGGGACTGCAAATTGGGGCAGTCAATATGGAAAGAACTATGGAGATTCCTTGGAAATCTGGGAATGGAACCACCATTTGACCCAGCTATCCCTCTCCTCAGACTATACCCAAAGGACTTAAAAACAGCATACTACAGGGACACAGCCACATCAATGTTTATAGCAGCACAATTCACAATAGCTAAACTGTGGAGCCAACCTAGATGCCCTTCAGTGGATGAATGGATTAAAAAATGTTGTATATATACACAATGGAATATTACTCAGCACTAAAAGAGAATAAAATTATGGCATTTGCAGGTAAATGGATGCAGTTGGAGAAGATAATGCTAAGAGAAGTTAACCAATCCCAAAAAAACATTTTATAATTTTATAGGACTTAAGACAATGGAGTACTGGCATCAAACTAGACAAATAGATCCACCAATGAAACCAAACAAATGTTGAGCAATAAACACTAGTGGATTACTGGTTGACTAATGAGAGATGGGAAAGGCAGATTACAAAGGAAATGAGGAAACCTCTGGGGGTAATAGATACGTTCATCATTATAATGGTGGTGGTTTCATGGTGTATACATGTGTCTGTATGTATTAGACTGTGCACATTTAGATATGTGCAGATTATCGTATGTCAATTCTATCACAGTAAAGCTGTTAAAAATATTAAAAAAACTTGGGAATTTTAATGTCATCTTTCATACAGTACTTGATGCTATAAAACCATTAACTACATTGGAAATGGGACCTTCAATGATGATTCAACAAATGCTTCAGAAATGAAAAATAATAAAAGAATGCACAGCTATTAAAACATCATAGAAGTTAGAGGAAGAAAGGGAACTCAGAGATGGTGAAATAATTGATAAAGAGCAGGACTTCAGAGGGAGATATATTTTGGTTCAAATGTCACTTCTCTTCATTTATATGCTGTGTGCCTTCAGGAGGTATTTAATTCTCCCAAGTGTGTGTCCTCAACGTAAATACACTCAGGATTTTTGTGCTCATTAATTAATTGTGCACATATATATAACGTATGATTGTATTTGGCAGAATACCTGGGTCATAATACACTCTATCAATGTGAACTCCCTCCATTGAGTAGTAATGCACCTGTCAGAACTAGAGTAAATGGCTTTTCTGAGGTTCAGATAAATATTTTTAACATGTACTATGTATAAGAAACTGTGTCAGGCACTTTATTTTTTTCTTGTATAAAATTAAGTTAATTCCTTTATTTCATAGAAATCATAATTGATGAGATAGTTTTAAGAACTTTGAATTAATAACTTAATTTCCTAAAAAAGTCATCATAAACAAAATAAAGTTGATAATAACAACACAGTATTCCACTAGGTAGAGATAAAAAGCATTACTTTTTTTTTTAAACTATGTTGCCTCTGCTGCTTTCAAATTTGCCTTTTCTGTCTCAGGAGTAACTGGGATTACAGGAGTTTGCCACTGCATTCAGCTCATTATCTTTTCTGATGGCTTTTCTTCTAGTAATAACATATATGTACATACATTTTTTATAATTTATTTATCCTCACATTTTTGTGCTAAGAGCATAACATCTACTTTTGTTACATTTTTCATAAATAACATACCATAATTAACTATAGCTACTTTGCTGTACAATAGATCTCCTCATTTATTCTTTTCTAACTATGATCATATTTTCTTTAACCATATACCTTCACCCAATCATCCCAATCTCTAGGAACCACCATTCAACTCTACTTCTGAGATAATTTTTTTTAAGATTTCACATATAAGAGAGAATATAAGATACTTATCTTTTTGTGCCTGGATTATTTTACTTGACATAATGTCCTTTAGATTTATCCATGCTGTCATGAATGACAGGACTGCACTGTTTTTATGGCTCAACAACATTCATATATATATATGCCATATTTTAAATTAATTAATTATTTGGTACTGGGGCACTTAACCACTGAACCATATTCCCAGACCTTTTTATTTTTAAATTTACAACAGGATCTTGCTAAGTTACTTAGAGTCTCACTAAGTAGCTGAGGCTGGCTTTGAACTTGTGATCCTTTTGCCTCAGCCTCCCAAGTTGCTGGACAGATATGCACAATTGAGCCCAACTAAATGCCACAATTTAAAACCCAGAAATCTGATGATGGATGTTTAGGTTGATTCCATATCTTAGTCATTGTGAATAGCACTGTGATAAACATGGGAAAGTAGATAACCTCCTTCAACATACTGATTTCATTTCTTTTGAATATGTACCCATTAATGGGATTGCTAGATTGGCACTTGTTATTATGGCTATGCAGAAAGTCAAGGAACATAGTATACATCCCCTCAGAGTGAAATTCTGTGCATCTTTTCGCCTACCTTTTGGCCGTAGCTGTCATTAAGTGAGACTGGTTCTCTTGATCTGTGGGCACTAACTTAATAGACATATTCAATTTAGTAATTCTCAGTACCTAGTGAAGGGTCTCATAAGAAGGACTGGCTCAAGGCATACTTACTGAAGTAAGCTGTTCCTACTGAGGATTTGTTAGTTTCACTAAAAGAGTAGGCTCTTTTGAATATGGAGTTTAGTTAAATAAAAACCACGATTGCTCATTTGGAAATACTGTAAATGCAAAAGCAACTGAAGATTTTTGTAGGCACATTCTACAAACTGTTTTCAACAGTTTGCATTTATAAAAATCCGCTGTTTCTTTTCACTGGGATTAGCTTAAACCAAAAACAGATTTTCATATTCAAAAACAAAGACCTCTATACTGCAAGAACTATTAGGCAATACCTGGGCTGATGGAACTAAACTACATCTCAACGGTTAAAAATATTTAATCTACTAATAAATTTGAGAGGTTTTCCATTACAAAAAAAGATTAATTTCCTTGCATTTCAATCATACTATTCAACATGGTCTTCATAATGACTGGAGTCAGAATTTCTGTGTAACTCTCATATTCAATCATCATACTCTTAGACAAAGTTGACTGTTTGCTTTTGTTCAATATTTGGGGGAAGTGACTAAAGATAGGGAAGACAAGTACATAGTATTAGCTATAATTAGAAAGTTTAAGAAAAAAAATAAACCAATATTAAACAAGGACTGCAAATCTCTGACCAACTAATCCCACTCTGAAAATCTGTACTACAGGAAAAATTCTCAATATGGAAAAATACAGTCACCTGTTGGTATCCAAGGCAGGTTGGCTCCAGGACCTCTCATGGATACCAAAATCTATCAATGTCCAAATCTCTAATATAAAATGGCATAGTATTTGCATATTAAACAACACACATTCTCCCATGTATTTTAAATCATTGCTTACATTGCCTAATACAATGTAAATGCTATGTAAAAAGTTGTTACTGGGGCTGAGGTTATAGCTCAATGGGAGTGCTTGCCCAGCATGTGTGAGGCACTGGGTTCGAGTCTTAAGAACCACATGTAAATAAATGAAATAAAGGTCCAGTGACAACTAAAAAAATATTTTTTTAAAAAAATTGCTATACTATTTTGTCCAGGGAATATTGATAAGAGAAAAAAAGTCTGTATATGTTCACAATTGAAGTGATTTTTCTCCCAATTTTTTTGATCAGTGGTTGGTTGAATCCATGGATGCAGAATCCAGGGATATGGAAAGCCAATTATATGTGTAAAAATTTTTTATATTATTTAAAATAGCAAAAATTTGGAGGCAGTCTAAATAATGAGCATATAAGAGAACATTTAAGTGAATTTTATTATGCCTTCCTAATGGAATACTGTACAGGCACTGGAAGAATAATTATGAAGATCATCTAGTGACAAGGCATGTTAGGCAGGAAAAATACAAAATTAATTTAATTATGATAAATATATTTAAAATATATATATCAGTAATGAATATATTTCAAAACATGTTGTATACCATAAATATATATAATTTGTGCTTGCCAATTACATGAAAATGAAGAAAGAAAAGAGGAACGAATTATACCACATTGCTATCTGTAGTGTTATGGAACTTTTGGTCATTTGCCTCCCCATTCTGTTTTCTAATTTTTTTTTGTAATATAGTTATGTAACTTTTCCTATCATAGAGTTAATATAATTTCAAAAGTTAGGTTGTAAATTGGTTGTGGATTTTGAGTAAGGGAAAACAAAGAAAAAAAAGGAGGGATGAATGACATGAAGACAGACTAAGTCACTGGCAGCAATTCAAACACAGGAAGCTCTTCAGTTACCCACCAACTGAACATTTACACCAGCAGACTGTTCTCCTTTTAAACAATGTTGCCATATTCTGAGATTCTTTTTTTTTTCTTCCCAGTTTTATATTCTGTACCACGTATGAAGCAGAAGACAAAGAGTCAATGCTCAAGTATAGTTCCTTCCTTATTCTATAAGGTAAATAGACTGTATATTGAAAAAACATTTATATTTTATAAGGTAATTTTCAGTTATACTGTTAATGTCTACCAGTAGTATCAATCATATTTTCTAGATGACTAATGCTTTTGTTGGCATCTATAATGGAAGAAAATATTTGGTTACTAGAATGTGTGCTTCTGCTTTACATTTGTCAGCCAGCTAGCTGTCAGTGTGAAGAGATACAATCCTCTCTAAGTTATTTTAGAGATGTTATTCAAAAGCAGGTTAAATAAATATTGGGACCTCATTAAATAATTTTGTGACTGAATCTCTCTTTAATTTATATTGTCAGTAGATCTTCTACAAAATATAATCCCTCAATGAGGAGGGAAGACATAGGATTACCAAGACTGACTAGATAGAAGGAAAATGTGGGATGATATTGCAAAATACTTTCTTTACCAGAGACATGTCTCTAGATGAGCTGATGTCTACATACCACTAGATACACATTTCCTTCATTCCCCTCCTTTATACCCAGGAGCCCTTCCTCTTTATTTTTTGCTAAAATTGTTCAAGGACTACCTTCAAATGACATTTCCTGCATGAGGCAAACTTCTTCTAACTAGTTTTGAGCTTTTCTGGCTGCATGTCACAGAACTATGAGATTTTAGAGCTGGAGATCTTGGAATCAATTAACTTAACATTCTCTCAGAAATCCAGAAAAAAGTGACTTTTCCCAAGGTGTGCTGATGATAGAGGTAAGCAATTTCAAGCGGCCACACAGTGGCCCAGTCACACAATGCTACGTATCACTAAGGTCTATGAAAGTCTTGTCTTCTCTCCCAGCTTGTAAGCTCTTTGAGGAGAGAAACAAGTTTTATTTACCTCCAATTTGCCTGGAAGTAAGCACAATGTGAAGTGATACGGACCTTCTCAGGTGGTTTAGTCAGAAGAGGTGCTAGTCCAAGGATAGTAATGGGTTTGATTGGTTGGAAACAGTGCTGCTGCTGTAGAAGCCAAAAGCAAGTTTGTGCCCAGAATTTGCTGACATTATAAACTATACAACAAAGTAACCTAAAGCAGATTGGAATTAACATCTTTTAAAAGATGCAATAGGAAGAAATATTCCATGACATGAAGCAACTCTGTTCTAATGAAAACATGGCAAGCTCTTCTAACCCCAAAGTCATTTGGGTGATGTGTGGTTTTTTCCCCTGGACTGAATTACCATTAATAGTGAAATAAAAATAAACCTTCAATAGATCTTGTCTTCTTAAATGTATACCCACACACAATCCTTTTTAAATGTGCAAGTGTATGCCCATTAAAAAATCAGAATGTTATGTGAAAAAACTGAAAAAACTTCTAAGAATGTTTTAAAACTTTGGCTAATTTCTCTATCAAGGACGCTTTATTTCTGAAGGACACAACATTACAAATACAGTGGAACTTGGGAGATTTTAGCTTTTAGTTTGATACTGTTCCACCCACCCACCTATGTATCCATATTTTTCTCCATTTCTTCCTTCAACAAATATGAAGAACCTATTATGTGCCAGACATTTAGCTGTGCAGAGCAATGAACTAGGCAGATATGGCAATTATATTTCAGAGAGGAAGACGGACAATAAACAAAAGAAAACAAAGAAGAGAAGTACAAACTGTGATAACACCATTAAGGAAATAAACAAGATGAGAGAGAGTAATGGGTAACAAGGTGGCAGTAGGAATTAGGTCTGACTAGAATGCATCACATATCCACCTATGTAGTATCAGGGAAATCAATGAACTTTTCTGATTCTTAGATCTTTAACATGACAAACCAAAGTTGAACTGGATGACATCCAAGTGGAAAGACCTTTGGATGTGAAGTAAGAAAACTTAAGCTTGTGCCCCAGGTTTGACAATCAAGTATGAGAGCCTGTGGGAGCTGGAGTTACCTTTACACTGAGCCTCCACACTGCTGAAAATTTGTTTATTTTAATTTTGAGACAGGTATGGTTATGTTGTGCAAGCAAGGTGCGAACTCCTGGACTTGAGCGATTCTCTTGTCTCAGCCTCCTGTGTCACTGAGACTACAGCTGTGTGCCACCACGCCTCACTCACACTTCTTTAAGATTTTACAACTCTGAATGTTTTTCATTTTCACTAAAGATGACTTCTGAAAACTTCAGAAAGGCTAGGTTAAGTTTTCTATTCTACTACTTCTAGCTAAGAAGTACATTTACTTCATGAATAGAATAAATAATGAGATTGGTAGATAATCATTGATAACCCCATTAATGACAATGTATTCTTTTTCTGCACATTAAAAAAAACATTAACAAACTGCTTTTATCTTCTCTCTTCTTTTTCCTGTACTTCTTTTTCATCCTTTAGTGAAAGCCCATCATATCCAAGAAAAGAAACCATACCGAGTGTAGTGTGCCATTGCTGGTGGCTGCAGGAGTGTGGGCCCATCGCTCATTTTCCAGTTCTTCCATTACTTGGTTCATGGCACTCTTTAGCCATGTGTCCACAGAAACGCCAATCTGCTTTAGCAGGTCTAGCCGGGCTTCAGCTTTCAACTTAATTATCTAAGGAAACCAAGAAAATGATCAGAAATCAAGGCATTTCCCCCCTTTCATTATTAAATTATTTCCCATTTATTTATTTAGGACAATCTTGATATTCACAAGCAATTCTTCTTGGGTATAAAAGGTAATTTATCATTTGCAGAGAGGAGGAGAAAGGAAAAGAACATAAACACAAGAGCAGTCCCCCTAAACATGGCAATAGCATACTTCTTCCTTCTATCTATCTATTGGGGGTGGGGGTATGTGCTGGAGATTGAAACCAAGGTCTTGTGCTAGATAAGCATGTGCTCTACTACTGAGCTACACCTCCAGCCCTTGACTGACTGTATATTCACAAGAGCATAGTACTGATGACACATCAAATATAACTTATGAGGGGCTGGGGTTGTGGTCAGCTGTAGAGCGCTCGCCTAGCACATGCAAGGCCCTGGGTTTGA
Organism: Callospermophilus lateralis; assembly: GCF_048772815.1. NCBI lineage: Eukaryota > Metazoa > Chordata > Mammalia > Rodentia > Sciuridae > Callospermophilus > Callospermophilus lateralis. The sequence continues at coordinate 209,851 of NW_027513060.1, forward strand.
TCCTCAACACCACATAAAAATAAATAAATATAATAAAGGTATAAAAATTTAAAAATACATAACTTATGAATAGGAAAAGGAAGTATGCCATAAAGCCTACTCCCCCCCCCCCCGTTAACAAGGCTACCCCTCAGAACATCCTAAAATCCAGTATTTTCAACCTTATAATCCAACTCTTGGTCTTTTTCTTTTCCTCTATAATCCATCTTTTACAGGCTGTGCATGGTCTCATCATGTCACTTCCCTGCTAAAATCTTCTACAAAAACTCTGGAGTGCCTACTGAATATAGAATTAACTAAATTTTAACATGGAACAAGCCATCTTTCAAATTCAACTTATTTCCTCCACTACTTTCCACACACCCTGCGCTCCCACACTACTATGTGCTGTTCCTCTAATATATCATGTGCTCTCATGCCTCTGTTTATGAGGGTCCCTCTGTGCATAATATCTTTTTATTGCCTTTTGATGTCTGGTGAGTTCCTACCTTTCAAGAGTCAGTTCAAATATTATCCTTTCTCTGAAGATCTTCATGACCACCCCGCCTCCTTACTCCATACCCCTTTCTCTGCTCCCAAGGCAGGTTATACAGACCCACTCAAAATGTGGTAGCATACACATTACTTTATACTCATCTGTGCAACTGCTGACCTTTTAAATATAACTAGGCTCCTTAATGACTGGAGCACTGACATTCGGTGCTATTCTTCTGATAAGTGTTTGATAATTGTTTTGAATGAGTATCCTATATAAAGTAACTTCTATTTGCTCTTCTAAGAAAAGATTTTACTTTGAAGAGGTATACTACTTCAGTTGATATTAATCTTAAGATGCATTCAGTGCCACTGAGTTAAAAACTACTGTTTCCTTTCAATAACCACTTTTTAATAATAAATGATCTCTTTTTAATAATTCTAATATTTTCAGCACAAGCTTAAATAACTTCTTTTTTTAATATTTATTTTTAATTTTTTGGTGGACACAACATCTTTGTTTTATTTTTATGTGGTGCTGAGGATCGAACCCAGCGTCCCGTGCATGCCAGGTGAGAGCGCTACCGCTTGAGCCACATCCCCAGCCCCAATAACTTCCCTTTTGATTTGGCTGCCTTTGGTGATTGTTTGTTGATTAATAGTCTTCTTGCTTTTAAGTTATGATGCAGCTGTCAGAAATAGTGGGGACTGGAAAAAAGTTCCTCTTCTACAAATTCAAGAAAGGGAATGACTGCCTCATCTTTAGTCCTTATTACAAAAAAACTTACTAAACAAGTGACTATAAAACCAATTTTAAATCTGTCTGAAACAGTGACTGCTCTGCTACAACAGGCATGCCTCTGAAAGTCATCCTCCAGTGACAGCTCTATGCTTGTCTGATTGACAATCATCTCCAGCCTCATCCAGTATTCATGCCTTTACTTCTGCTTTGGGTAGTCTGCCATCTCCAAAAACCATGGCTGGGAGCAGGGGGTGAGGTGTGCAGCTCAGTGTAGAACACTTGCTTATAATCAAGTTCTGGGTTCCATCTCCAGCAGCGAAAATACTGCTCCCTCCAACCCAACCAAATAACTGACCAAACAAACAAACAAACCCCAAACAAAACCTCCACCCATGCTAGGAGTGAGTCAATCCCTAAAACATTTCCAGTCTGCCAATCCCTAAAATTTATGCTTTCCTAAATCCTACATATCAGCTCTTGCTTTGTTTAGAGAGAATGTTTTGTAAAGATCATTCTGTTCAATAAATGTAATTCATCACACATCAATAGACTTAAAGATAAGAATCATATGATCATCTCAATAGATGCAGAAAAAGCATTCAACAAAATACAGCACCCTTTCATGTTCAACACACTAGAAAAACTAGGTATAACAGGAACATATCTCAACATTCTAAAAGCTATCTATGCTAAGCCCCAGGCCAACATCATTCTAAATGAAGACAAATTGAAAACATTCCCTCTAAAAATAGGAACAAGACAGGGATGCCCTCTTTCACCACTTCTATTTAAAATAGTTCTTGAAACACTGGCTAGAGCAATTAGACAGAAGAAACAAATTAAAGGGATATGGATAGGAAAAGAAGAACTCAAATTAGCACTATTTGCCAACGATATGATGCTATACCGAGAAGACCCAAAAATTTCCACCAGAAAACATCTAGAACTAATGTTTGAATTCAGCAAAGTATGAGAATATAAAATCAACACTCATAAATCAAAGGCATTTCTGTATATCAGTGACAAATCCTCTGAAAGAAAAACTACCCCATTTACAATAGCCTGAAGAAAAAAAAAAAACCTTGGGAATCAACTAAAGAGGTGAAAGACCTCTATAATGAAAACTACAGAACACTAATGAAAGAAATTAAAGAAGACCTTAGAAGATGGAAAGATCTCCCTTGTTCTTGGATAGGCAGAATTAAAATTGTCAAAATGACCATACTACCAAAAGTACTATACAGATTTAATGCAATTCCAATCAAAATCCCAATGACATTCCTCATAGAAATAGAAAAAGCAGTCACGAAATTCATCTAGAAAAATAAGAGACCCAGAATAGCTAAAGCAATCCTTAGCCAAGAAGAGTGAAGCAGGTGACATCACTATACCAGACTTTAAACTATACTACAGAGCAATAGTAACAAAAACAGTATGATATTGTTACCAAAATAGACTGGTAGATCAATGGTACAGCATAGAGGACACAGAAACTAACCCATATAATTACAGTTATATTAGACAAAGGTGCCAAAAACATATATTGGAGAAAAGATAGCCTCTTTAACAAATGGTGCTGGAAAAACTGGAAATCCAGATGCAACAAAATGAAATTAAATCCCTATCTTTCACCATGCACAAAATTCAACTCAAAGTTGATCAAGGACCAGGAATTAAACCAGAGACCCTGCACCTAAAAGAAGAAAAAGTAGGCCCTAATCTCCATCATGTTGGATTAGGTCCTGTAAGTCTCGATAGTGCAAGAATTAAAAGAATCAACAAATGTTATTGATTCAAACTAAAAATCTTCTTTTCAGCAAAAGAAACATCAGTGAGGGGAATAGAGAGCCTAAAGAATGAGAGCAAATTTTTACCACATGCTCATCAGAGCACTAATCTCTAGGTTATATAAAGAACTCAAAAACCCTGACACCAAAAAAACCAAATAACCCAATCAGTAAATGGGCCAAGGAACTGAACAGATGATATACAATCAATGAACAAATATATGTAAAAATGTTCAACATCTCTAGCAATTAGAGAAATGAAAATCAAAACTAACTCTTAAGATTTTATCTCACTCTAGTCAGAATGGCAGCTATTAAGAATATAAACAGGGCTGGGGATGTGGCTCAAGCGGTAGTGCGCTCGCCTGGCATGCATGCGGCCCGGGTTCGATCCTCAGCACCAAAAACAAAGATGTTGTGTCCGCCGAAAACTAAAAAATAAACATTAAAAATCTCTTTCTCTCTCTCTCTTCAATAAGTGTTGGAGAGGATGTGGGGAAAAAGGCACACCCATACATTGCTGGTGGGACTGCAAATTGGTGCAGCCATCTGGAAAGCAGTATGGAGATTCCTTAGAAAACTGAGAATGGAATCACCATTTGACCCAGCTATCCTACTCCTCAGTCTATACCCAAAGGACTTACAAACAGCATACTACAGGAACACAGCCACATCAATGTTTATAGCAGCACAATTCATAATACCTAACTGTGGAACCAACCTAGATGTCCTTTAGTAGATGATTGGATATTTAAACTGTATGTGTGTGTATGTGTGTGTGTGTGTGTGTGTGTGTGTGTGTGTGTATACATACATATACATACACACACCACACATACACACACAATGGAATATTACTCAGCATTAAAAGAGAATAAAATCATGGTATTTGCAGGTAAATGGATGGAGTTGGAAAATATAATGCTAAGTAAAGTAAGCCAATCCCAAAAAACCAAATGCCAAATGTTTTCTCATATAAGAATGCTGATTCATAATGGGGATGAGGAGGGGAACATGGGAGGAATAGACAAACTCTAGATAAGGCAAAGGGAAGGCATGGGAAGGGAGGGGGCATGGGGATAAGAAAGGAAATGGAATGAAATGGACATCATTACTCTAACTACATATATGAAGACATGAATGGCATGACTGTACATTGTGTACAACCAGAGATATGAAAAATTGTGCTATATATATGTAATATGAATTGAAATGCATTCTGCTGTCATATATAACAAATTAGAATAAATTAAAAAACAAAAAAGATCATTCTGTTATTTAGCAAGTAATAAATTCAGCTTAATTGTTTCACATATTAGAATGGTGGTCTCTTTCTTTTAACTTTGAAATTTCCAATGAGAGAATTCTTTTTTTTTAAATTTTATGTATGTATGTATGTATGTATATATGTATGTGGTAGTGAGGAACAAACCCAGTAACTCATACATGCTAAGCAAGTGCTCTACCACTGAGCCACAATCCCAGCACCCCCAATGAGAGAATTCTGATGACCCTCTCTTGGTGGCTTTCTGTTCGACTCTCACAGATTCCACTCATAATACAATTTTAGTCGACCTCTTCTTGGGAAGTTGGTGTCAAAAACAACCTGATCTCTGATTTGTTCAAGTGGGGTTTTATGGCTGAATTAATGTTGTTATCTTAAGAGATTTTAAAGCATATAATTTTTTTTAAATGGAGGCAAAATTCACCATCCTAACCATTTTAAAGTTCAAAATTGAATGGTTTGGGGTATCATATAGATTGTTATGTAAAGTAATTAGAGTTTTGGCTTAAAGGGACATCATTTGGTAAATATTCTTGAAAAATTAGCTTTTTTGATCGCTCATGAAAAAATAAATTTAATATGTAATTAAAAGACAGAAAAAAAAGAATCTTTATCTTTCTTTTGTCTTCCCTCCCTCCCTTTTTTGGTAATAGTTTTATGGACATATAATTCATATACCATAAATTCACTCATTTAAAGACTACAATTCAATGGTTTATAGTACATTCACAGTGCACGCAATCATTTCTGTCAATTTTAGAACATTTAATCATCCCTGAAACAGCTCAGTATGATTGAGCTATTGCTCATTCCCTGCTGCCCTGAGCAGCAACTAGTCTGCTTTCTGTCTGTAGATTTGCCTCTTCTGGATATTTAATATAAATTAAATCATAAAATATGTGGATTTTTTGTGATTAGCTTCTTTCACTTAGCATGTTTTTAAAAAAAATTTTTTTTAGTTATACATGGACACAGTATCTTTATTTTGTTTATTTTTATGTGGTGCTGAGGATCAAACCCAGGGTCTCACATGTGTGAGGTGAGTGCTCTACCGCTGAGCCACAACCCAGCCCCTCACTTAGCATGTTTTTAAGATTAATCTCTGTTGTAACATGTATCAGTACTTCCATCTTTTTAATGGCCAAATAATATTCTGTATTTGTCAACTAATGGACACTTGGGTTGTTTCTATTTTTTGACTATTATAATGTAGTTATAACATTCATATACAACTTTTTCTGTGTGCATGTTTTCATTTCTCTAGGGTGTATAGATAGGAGTACATTGTTGGGTCATAAAGCAACAACTCAATTGCAGAATCACTGTTGATCCCACCAGCAGCATATGGTTTCACCATATCATGGCAAACAACTATTAAAGTCTGCCTTTTTGATTCCAGTCATTCTAGTAGGTGTGAAACTCATGGCTTTGTTTGCATTTCCTTGATGACTAATGGTGTTAAGCATCTTTTCAAGTGCTTATTAGCCATCTGTACATCATTGGAGAATTATCTATTCAGAGTCTTTGCCCATTTTAAAATTGGGCTGATTGTCTTGTTATTTTTGTCTTTTTAAGATGAGTTTTCATGTATTCTCGAAACAAGTCCCTTATCAAGTACATGATTTGCAACATTTTTTCCCATTCTGAGATGTTGTTCACCTTTTTGACTGCATCCTTTATTTTTATTTTTCTGGATTGAACCCAGGAGTACTTAACCACTGAGCCACATCCATAGCTCTCTGTTTTTTTTTTAGACAGGGTCTCACTAAGTTGCTGAGGGCCTCCATGAGATGCTGGGATTACAGGTGTGTTGCTACTACACTTGGCTTGATCGCATCCTTTAAAGTATGAAAGTTTTTAATTCTGATGAAGTTCAATTTATGTAGTTTTCCCCCCACATTTTTTGCTTGGGCTTTTGGTGTCAAATATAAGAAACTAATCCAAGGTCATAAAGACTTACTTCATGGTTTCTTTTCAGAGTTTCATAATTTTACCTGTTACATTTAGATTACTTTGGAATTAATTTTTGATCTGATGTTAATTTTTAAAATAATTAATTGGTAGGCCATGAGACTAAGGTGGCTCCAGTATCCTGGATTCCTATGTAAATAAATAGGAACCCAACTCAGTGTAAAGGGTAAAATGAAAAAAGCTTCATCAGTCAAAAACTGCCAACTACCTTCTAACAGGAAAGGATCTAAATAAGGCTACTGCTCCACATTAACCAATCAAATATTTTCTTTTTTTGCTTTCTGGTTCATCCTACAAATCCTCCAAGCACATGCTTAAACCCAGTGGCTCGGGAGGCAAGACAGGAGGATCACTGTTCAAAGCTAACCTCAACATCGAGGCTCTAAGTAACTCAGTGAGACCCTTTCTCTAAATAAAAATACAAAAAAGGGCTAGGGATATGGCTCAGTGGTTGAGTGTCCCTGAGTTAAACCCTCAGTATCCCATCCCCCAAATCATCAGTGTACCTATATGAGAGAAGATCATAAGACATCATTTCAGGAGGGGTCCTATCACATGCCAGTAAGAATGAATGATGCATAGAGAGGCCAAGAAGAATCTGGACAGGCCTTGCTTGGTTTCCCCACTCAGTCTATTAGCACTAGAACATACTCCTTTGTCCAATAAATTTCTACGTGGTTGTCCATACTTCAATCATGTCTATGCAATGAAGTCTCCATAAAATGAGAAGGTTTGGAGAGCTTATGGACAGTTGCATGCATGGAGGCTTGCAGGAAGGTGAACAAAAGCTCATTTTCATGTTAGGATGGTGGTATACAACTCCATGGGAATGGAAGTTTCTGGACTCAGGATTCTTCTAGATCTTGCCCTATATATGTCTTCATCTAGCTGTTTATTCATATCCTTTAAAATACCCATTATAATTGGTAAATGTGTTTCTCTGAGTTCTGTGAATGGCTCTAGCCAGTTAATTTGGCCTAAAAGCAAGGGGATTGTGGGAATCCCAATTTTTAGGCAGTTGGCAGAAGTTCTGGAAACCTGGGCTTGTGACTTGTATCTAAAGTGGGGGCAATCTGGGGCCAATCTGTGGGATCTGATGCCATTTCCAGGTTGATAATGTCAGAGCCGAACTAAATCACTGCCAGGTGTCTATTGAAGAACTGAATGCTTGCTGGCTGGTGGGAAAAAAAAATTCTTGTTTATTTTGGGATCATGAAAGTGATCTGTGTTGTGAGCATAGAGCAGGGGGAATTAGTTTGGTTTGTTTCCTCAAAATCCTCAAGAGATTCCAATAGTTTATTTATTTATATATTTGATACCAGGGATTGAGAGTAGGGGCACTCAACCACTGAGCCACATCCCTAGTCCTATTTTGCATTTTATTTAAAGACAGGGTCTCACTGAGTTGATTAGCACCTTGCTTTTGCTCAGTCTCCCCAGCCATTGGGATAACAGGCGTGTGCCACCACACCCAGCTCCAATTGCTTATATTTTAACAATTGCTTATAAACAGAATTTTCCAGTGTTTTCAAATCAATTTTGATGATATGCAAACTGATTAAAAGCTTTGGAATATACCTTTCTGTAAATTTCATAAAAATTTACTTAACCAAAAATTCTGAGGTGGGTACATTAAACTCCATTTAACAGATGAGAAAAATGATTTAACTGCGATCATACTGATTTTGGTAAATTTTTTTACCAATGGTTCCTAATGAATCATGCCTTCTTGTCCAAGTTGTCCCCTCCCATACTGATTCTGGGCTTGTCCTTGTGATTTGGTTTGGCCAAATCCATTTGCTAGAAGCCGAAGCTCACTGATAAGGGCCATTCAACTTTGTTAGGGAGGCCAATTTTACCTATGTGAGGATGAAAGAAGACACAGGAAAGACCCAGCCCTCCAGGCAACTCTATGGCTGAATGTAGTGCTTAAGTAATATCAGGAAAAACCAGTAAAAGAAATGCAGTTAACATCCAGCATAGTAAAAATCAATAAAACACTGCTGCGTTTGCTATAAAGTTAGGGATAGTTTTTAAAGGCAACAACAAATTATTGTTTGAATAATTTAATTTTGGTATGTTTGGGCATTTTCCAGGTATCATTCTGTTACTGATTTTTAATTTAGTTCTGATGGGTCACAGAACTTACTTTGAATCTTTTTTTTTTTTTTTTTTTTTGTAGTTGTAGAAGGACAGAATGCCCAGAGTCAGTGTGGGAGGGGACTGCTTAGATAAGGCGACATGTTTTATTAGGAACCATTGGTAAAACAATTTACCAAAATCATACCAAAATCATACCAAAATCAGTATGATCTCAGTTAAATCATATTTCTCATCTGTGAGATGGAGTTAAATGTGTCCACCCCCAGAATTGTTCTATGAATTAAATAAAAAATATTTATGGTTATTTTTATGTGGTGCTAAGGATTGAACCCAGTGCCTCACACACAGCCCTGTATGTGAATCTTTATAAACTTAGTGAGACTGATTAACAATCCAGTATATAATGCAGCTGAATGGTACATGTGTATTTTAAAAGACATACATTCTACTCTTGTGCAGCAGAATAGTCTGTGAATGCCAATTAGGTAAAGTCGTATAGTAGCATCTCTGTCAAATGATTTTTGTTTTAATGTTTTTATCCCAGATTAATAACTGTTATACAAAACAGTGAGCCTTTTATAAGCTAATCCCTCTACTATAGTTTAAATCTAAAATGCTCCCTAAAGGCCCATGTGTTATAGGTTTAGTTTCCAGCCTGGTATGATTGGGAGGTGGTGGAAACTTGTAGGACCCAGTGGGAGGTCTTCCAGTCACAGGAGGTATGACTTTGAAGGGGATAATGGGACCCTACCCCTTTTTCTTGCTGTCTTGTTTGTGGCTTGGTTATGAGGTAAGCAGCTTTGCTCCATCATGTGTTCCCCATCATGAAGTGTTTCCTCACCACAGGCCCAAAGGCAGTGGGATGGGACAAATGAACTAAAACCTCAAAACTAGGAGCAGAAATAAAGCTTTTCTCTTTAACTTTATCTGGGCCCCCACCCCACCCCACCAGTGCTGGGAATCAAACCCTGGGCCTCAAAAATGCTAAGTGAGTGATCTGTCATTGAATTACAATGCCAGCCCCCAAACTTTTCTCTTTATAAGGAGATTATCTCTGGTATTTGTTACAGTAACAGAAAACTGTCTAATATACTCCCATTACAAAAAGCAAAAACTGGGGGCTGTGGCTGTGGCTTAATGGTAGAGCACTCACCTAGCATAGGGGTGAGGCACTGGGTTAGATCCTCAGCACCACATATAAATAAGTAAAGCAAAGGTATTGTGTCCAACTACAACTAAAAATAAATATTAAAAGATAAATAAATAAAGGTATTGTGTCCATTTACAACTAAAAATACTTTTAAAAAGGCAGGAACTGCTATTGAGATATATTCTACATTCAAAAAGAGTTGCAAAGAAATCTAAAAATTTTGTAGTTCTGATACTGCTTAATATGTATAAAAGGATAAAGAAGTTCCATAAAAAGAAAGAAAGGGGCTGGGGCTGTAGCTCAGTGGAAGACACCTGCTTCACATGTGTGAAGCACCACACAAAAATAAATAAAGATATTTTTAAAAAAGGAGAGGAAAAAAGTACTGAGATTTTCAATGTAAAAGTGGGAAAAAATCAAAGAAATTTAATAAAATCCCTCTAACTTTAAATTTAATTGGATATACCAAAATTAACTCATGATCATAAAACAATAATAAATGCATAGCACTAAATCTAAGAAAGAGGGGCTGGGATTGTGGCTCAGCGGTAGAGCGCTTGCTTAGCATGGGCAGGACCCGGGTTCAATCCTCAGCACCACATAAAAATAAAGGCATTGTGTTGTGTACATCTACATCTAAAAAATAAATATTAAAAAAAATAAATCTAAGAAAGAATAAAAAATAAATGACGCTCACAGTAATAAGCCCAGACCTTCATAGCTCAGACATTAGTGCCTAAATTTCATTCTCTATTAAAAGAAATCTGAGGGCTGGGATTATGGCTTAATAGTGGAGTGCTTGCCTAGCACATTCGAGGTGCTGGGTTTGATCCTCAGCACCACACAGAAATGAATGAATGAGATGGAGGTGTTGTGTCCAATAACAACTAAAGAAAAGAAAATGAAAAATAAAAGAAAGAAAGAAAGAAAGGAAACAAACAAACAAACAAATAAATAAATCTGATCTCCTTGGAGCTAATTCTAAGTCTGGGCAGGGAAAATATAAGGTGAGCCTATGAAAGCTTGTTGTGCTTAAAAGAAAGTATTCAAACTATTGGGGGTAACATCAAAGGGATACAGAAGACACTCTGAATGGACTCCAACTTTAGATAATATGGGGCCAAATTTAGATAATATGGGATTTAGAAAATGACAACTGAATTAATCTAACAAAAAATGAACAAAAATTCATAAGCTGAAAATACATAGGGTAAGACTCCTCAATATTATTGAGGGGTCAATTTTCATCAAATTGATTTATACATTCAGTATAATTCCAATCAAAATACCAGCCATCTTTTTTTTTTTTTTTTTTTTTGTAGAAACTGATAAGCTGATGAAAATGAGAATAGTCCAAACAATTTGAGGACTTACAGTAACTGATCCCAGGACTTATTATTCTAAAGTCATTAAGACTGGACACTGGCATAAGGATAGACATATAGATCAATGGAACTGAACACAATCAAAGGAAGATTCACACATACATAGTCAGTTGTATTCAGTAGAGTTGCAAAGGTAATGAGGAAAACTGCTGGGAAAACTGTATCTCTATGTTGAAAAGAAAAACCATGACTGTTAACTCAAACTGGACCTCAACAACTGAAATAATTCTTAGGATCATAGCCCAAACAGAACACTAAAATTACAACACTTTTTAGAAAACATAAGAGAATATATCACAACTTTAGTGTGGGCCAAAAATGTCTTAAGATTTAACCATAAGATAATATTGATAAATCAGATCTCACCAAAATTAAAAATTTACAATATAGAAAATGAAAAGCAAGCCAAAATCTGACGAAAACATTCACAATACATATATTTGAAAAATGATTAATACATAGAATTAAGACTGACCCAAATTTTAAAAATGGGTAAAATACTAAAAAGGATATATATTTGGCCAAAAAATTATAAGACTCAGCATTTTAGCAATCAAATGCAAATCAGAACCACAATGAAATGTATCGTATATCCACTCAAATGGCCAAATATATAAAAACCAATGATACTAAATGCTGGTGAAGGAACTGGAACTCCCATATCCTTTTTTTTTTTTTTAACATTTATTCATTTATTTTTTAGGTGTAGATGGATGGACACAACACAATGCCTTTATTTTTATGTGGTGCTGAGGACTGAACCCAGGTCCCGCCCATGCTAGGCGAGCGCTCTACCTCTGAGCTACAATCCCAGCCCCTGGAACTCCCATATCTTGGGAGTATAATATGGTACAGTCACTTTGGAATACACGTTGGCAGTTTCTTATAAACACACATTTACAATATGATTTAGCAATTCCACTTTTAGAGAAATCAAAACATGTCCAATCTTGTATATTACTTGTATATTCTTATAAATAAAGAGTAAAAATCTGGAAATAACCCAAATATATATGAACAGGTAAATGGGTAAACAAATATATGTATCGAAAGGGAGAGACTGGATACAAGAGTACATACTCTCTTTCATTTAAAGAAAATACAGAATAAGTAAAGTTAATCCATAAGATAGAAAACACTTCCGTTGTTACCTGGTCACAAGAGAACTTTCTGAGATGACAGAAATATTTTATATTTTGATTGTGGTGGTGATTTAGGCTATATATTTGTCAAAGTTCATTGAATTATACATTTAATATGGTTATATTTTACTGTATATATAGTATATTTTGATAAAGTTGATTTTAAAAAACCTATCAGGTCAGAACAATACTCAAGATAGAAAATACCTATTCACCCCACCAGAAATAATGAATACTTCGACAAACACAATGGGGTAAAAAAGAACCTTTACAGGAGAAAGACCCAGTAGCACTACCTTAATTAAGTGACCACTCATGATGGCAGATGAGGAAGAAGACCCGACCTTTGAGGAGGAAAATGAAGAAATTGGAGGAGGTGCAGAAGGTGGACAGGGTAAAAGAAAGAGACTTTTTTCTAAAGAATTACGATGTATGATGTATGGGTTTGGGGATGACCAGAATCCTTACACTGAGTCAGTGGATATTCTTGAAGATCTTGTCATTGAGTTCATCACTGAAATGACTCACAAGGCAATGTCAATTGGAAGACAAGGTCGAGTACAAGTTGAAGATATGGTCTTCTTGATTCGAAAGGACCCAAGGAAGTTTGCTAGGGTTAAAGACTTGCTTACCATGAATGAAGAATTGAAACGAGCTAGAAAAGCATTTGATGAAGCAAACTACGGATATTGATAATTTTTGTACTTCATGAAATTTCATTATATTCTGTGGAAATCATATATAATAATTGTGTATTTTGTTCAGTAATGTCCTAATATCTAGGCATGTAAATGAAAGATGGAGAAACAAAGTTTTCAGCCTTTATTTTCATGTCTTTGATCTTAGAGTGGTCCTTGAGCCTTTAATTACCTGCCTTTACATGACTATACTTGAATTACTTACTGAGTTTAATGACTACACGTAAGTTAAAGTACCTTACAAATTATGCAGTTCCTTCTGACTTTTGACTATCTAAAGGATGAAGTAGTATTTATGTGTTAGGTATATTTGTGCCATTATAAGCTATACTATAGCTGTTTAATATGTGAAATCTAAGTGTCATTTTGACTATGACAGCTGAGACATATGCCTTACATATTCTGAAGTTTTTAGACAACAGTGGTCTGAGATGTTATTAAACATAGTGAACTGGTTTTCTTTTAAGGAGATGATATTTGAAACTACAAGTTTTTGTAAGAATGTTTATGTGTTTTAAATGATAATTTGTTTTAATATTTTCTAAAGAGTGATTTTTTAATTTTTATTTTTTTAGAAACTTAAAAGTTTCATGTTGATGCTTCTATGTTGAAAGACTTTTTTGATTTAAAACCTTTTGGACCTAGGTTACTTTTTAAGTTTTATCATTTTCCCAATCATCTACTTTCAGGAGCAGGAATGGCAATATTTAATGAGCTAATGGTAGGATAAGCATTTGGGGTAGTGTTTTTTTAACATATTTGTAAGTACTTGTGGAAATGTGTAGTTGACTAAAACTGTAACTACAAAAACCACTTTTGTAGTTCACAGTATACAGGTTTTGTGTGAATTTAGCTTACTGCATTAAATTATTGCCCTTAGCTTAAAAAAAATGACCACTCATATCATTAACTGCAGACAACTTTATTCTATATGATTCCTGATGTTATGGAAAACATGGCATCACCACTGAAGCATTCCAGCCTAAAATCTAACCTGCCTCTAACTAGGCTGGTAGACCTAACTTGCACCTTATAGAACAGAAATAATGTGTCAGTCTAATAAACGTATAAAGCCAATATTGCAAAACATAATATAGATGTTAAATATAGATGTCAGTAAGTCCATGTTTATTCTTCTCTTTTCTGTATGCTTGAAAATTTTTGCAACAAATAATTTAAAAAATGATTAGTTGCCTGGTGTGGTGGCACACGCCTATAATTATCCCCAGCATCTTGGGAGGCTGATCTCTAAATAAAATACAAAATAGGGCTGGGGATGTGGCCTATTTTAGTAGGTATTAGTAGTCGAATGCCCCGAGTTCAATTCCCCATACCAAAAAAAAAAAAAAAAAAGTGATTAGTCAAGAGGTCTGCTAACATTAAGAGTACAGTAAAACTGCACAATAACAGGCTCTAACATAATGTAAGTTTGGACACAATATGATTGAAAATTGTTTTTATAGTAGGTTCAAACTTGTCATTTCATTATCCTTGTAATAATGAGGCCTTACCTTTTTACATAACTGGATTTTTTTATAACATTACAACAAGGGTCTTAATTATTTTTGAGTCACTGAGGGACAAGAGTAGCACAGTAATTTTAAATTACTCATGTATGATAGCACTTTATGAGGTGACAATTTAAGATAAAACAGGGCTCGGCATAGTGACACACACCTGTAATCCCAGCAACCCAGGAGACTGAGGGAAGAGGATTGTGAGTTTGAGGCCAATTTCAGCAACTTAGCAAGACCCTATCTCAACATAAATATAAAAAGGCTGGGAGCATGGCTCAGTGGTAGTGTACCCCTGGGTTCAATCACTCTACCCCTAGTACCAGGTGTGGGGGAAACTTGTATCTATAAAAGTGTGCTTATATAAAGAATAATTTGATATTTTTCTTTTGTTAATTCACTGATACTATATAACGGAACTCTGGATTTTTTTGTTTGTTTGTTTTTGGTACTGGGGATTGAACTCAAAGGCACTTAACCATTGAGCCACATCCCCAGCCCTATTTTGTATTTTTATCTAGAGACAGGATCTTACTGAGTTGCTTAGTGCCTAGCTTTTGCTGAGGTTGGCTTTGAACTCATGATCCTCCTGCCTTCACGTCCAAAGTTGTTGGGATTACAGGTGTGCATCACTGTGCCTGGCTGGACCTTGGTTTTCAAATACACATTTAATTCAGATCATAGAATCTAGTGAACATCTTGGACAAAGGATAATGTAGTCTATAGTTCCTCTTACAGATCTTACACCAAAGGAGGTTACTAAAAATGTCCTATATTTGATTTCTCACATTATTTTTTCCTTATTGTGTTAATCATTTCATTGTTCAAAAAAACAGAACTCGACCAACCCAGAAAAAAGGTATAATGTAAACTAAAAAACATTCTGAAACAACATAAGTCATGAACAGACTAGACTACTACTTAAAACTTTTGACTTCTTTACAAGCTACTTTAAAGAACACACACACACCTTTTTTAAAAATATTTTTTTTAGTTGCAGATGGACACAATACCTTTATTTTTATTTAAATTTATCCATCTATCTATTTATTTCTTCTTTATTTTTTAAAATATTTTTAGTTGTAGATGGACAGAATAGCTTTATTTATTTATTTGTGTGGTGGTGAGAATCAAACCCAGTGCCTCACATGTGCTAGGGAAGTGCTCTACCATTGAGCCACAACCCCAGCCCTCATCTTCTTTTTATTTATTTATTTATTTTTTGTGGGGGTACTAGGGATTGAACTCAGGAGCACTCAACCACTGAGCCACATCCCCAGTCCTATTTTGTATTTTATTTAGACACAGGGTCTCACTAAGTTTCTTAGCGCCTCACCATTGCTGAGGTTGGCTTTGAACTCGCGATCCTCCGTCTCAGCCTCCTGAGTGGCTGGGATTACAGGTATGTGCCACTGCGCCTGGCTCACCTTCTTTTTTATTGTAGTAAAGTGTATGTAACATAAATTTTCCATGCTAACTAACCATTTGAAGTGTATTGTTCAGTGGCATTAAGTACATTCATACTGATGTGCAGCCATTACCACTATCTTCCAGCTCTCTTTCATTTTGCAAAACGGAAACCCTATACATTAAACAATAATTTTTCGGGAGTCTGAGGTAGGAGGACTGTGAGTTCAAAGCCAGCCTCAGCAACATAGAGAGGCCCTAAAGCAACTCAGTAAGATGCTGTCTCTAATATATATATATATATAATGAGAGCTTGGGATATGGCTCAGTGGCTGAGCACTCCTGGGTTCAATCCCCAGTACTAAAACAAAAAACAACAATTTGCCATTCTCCCTCTCCCAGCCCTTGGTAACCTCCATTCTACTTTTTGTCTATGAATCTGATTACTTTAGGTGCCTCATCCAGGTGAAATCACACAGTATTTGTCTTTCTGCAACCCTGATCTCTTCTGGTTCTTATTTGCATGGAATATCTTCTTCCACCCATTTATTTCAATCTGTCTGTGTCTTTGGATCTAAAGTTGAGTCTCCTATAGAAAGCAAATTTCTGCCAATTTCTAAGTTTTGACTGGACAATTTAATACATTTACAATTAAAGTAATTACTGATAAGGAAGGACTTCTGTCTTCCTGTTTGTTTTATATATGCTTTATAGCTTTTTAGTCCCTACTTCCTCCTGTATTATTGTATTTTGTGTTTAGTTGATTTTTCAGTGTCATGTTTTAGTTCCCTTCTCATTTCTTTTTGTATATTGTATAGCCATTTTCATAGTAGTAACATGGGAATTACATTTAACATCATTATGTTGTAACACTCTAAGCTATTACTTTTTAAATAGTTATGTAAAAAATAACATAAATGATGAATGTGTGTGTATATGACAAAAGGCATTTCAAAAAATTTGAATTCCTAAATACCATACTAAGAACATTATTATTAGCTGGGCATAGTGGTGCATGCCTATAATACCAGTGGCTTGGGAGGCCGAGGCGGGAAGATCGAAGCAAGTTTAAGGTCAGACTCACCAACTCAGTGAGGCCCTAACCATCTGTTTCAAAATAAAAAATTAAAAAGGGCTGGGGATGTGGCTTAGTGGTTAAGTGCCACTAGGTTCAATCTCTGGTATCAAAAAATAAAAATAAAATTTAAAAAATTAACATTTCATTTAAACAGTTGTCTTATTTCAAATTCCTGAATTAGAGGCTGAAGACATGATATAGCTCCTACAAATACTCCTAAGACAATCCAAAGATCATGACAGTAAAACAAGAGTTTGTCCATCACTATTGGTATTATTTTTTTGTTGTTGTTGTATCTGGGACTGAACCCAGAGAACTTAACTGAGTCACATCCTAAGCCCTTTTTATTTTATTTTTTTTTAATTTTGAGACAGGGTTTCACTAAGTTGCTTAGGACTTCACTAAGTTGCTGAGGCTGGCTTTGAACTTGTGATCCTCTTGCTTCAGCTTCCTGAGTCACTGGGATTACTGGTGTGTGCCACCATGCCCAGTGAGTATAGTATTTTCATCAGTATCTGGAACATAGCTGATGCAGTGGTTGAATTAATCAGTTAGTAAATCTGCCCCAAATTAACCAGACAAGAATTAAAGATCTCTAGTCTTTGGAAAAGCATTTTTTATATTTTGAATTTCTTCTAGTTGGAAGATTCTTTAATCTATTACAAAAGACCACAAATGACTTTTATTCTAATTAGCAACACTGAATGGAGACATAATATAGGAAAGACTGGATAAAGCAGATTCTTAATAAGGCTCTTGTTAGCAGGAATTAAAAACCAATCTTGAAAGCTATAATGCAATTTTAACCACCTTTCTCTCTCTTGTAACAGGTATTTATAATTAGGTAAAAAGCTATTGAGTAACTATGCAATTCAGAAAAACCAATGCAAAAGATATACAGGCAGAGAAAAGAAAAAGGGTATGTACAAAACAATTAATGTCAATCTCTCTTGTTTTCTAGTCTATCTAAAAATTTCATTATGATAATTTTGTAAGTACTGCCCAAATACACATGCCCTCCTATTTGCCAGTTAATTTTAGCTGGGAATTTTTTAAAAATTCTCTAATATGAGGAAACTGAGAGATCATTTTAAGAAAATAGAATTAATTACATTTTACAGACATTCAAAACTGAGATAATCTGACATTATAATTTTAGCATATTCCATATTTTGGAACGAAAATGATCTTTGAGAATGCAGACTTAAATGTATTAGGAGAGGTGAAATATTCTGTTGTGGGAATCTCACTTTATATTTTTAGTTTTAAGCTAACAGTGTAGTTTAGCATACTCATACTCAGGGAAATAAAAGGTCAACTGGCCTTTATTTAGGCCTTTATTTAGACTGACAGCTGTTAGTACTACTACTATAAAAGATGTGGTAGTAAAGGCACTAGTGGAGTTAAGGTACTAGATAGTGATACCATGGATGGAGTCTGTAAATGGAAAATATAAGTACAACCCCTTCAGAAAACTTCTGAGACTTGTTCTAAGGTAATCACTTCTGTTCCACTAAGGCGGTAATACTGGCTTCATCCAGAGTGAAGAGAAACAAAACAATAGAATAATAATCTCTTCTACCACAAGCCAGTGTTTTCCAAACTGGCAAGGGCCCGCCAGCAGTACTTGGCCAGCACCAGAGGGTAGTGGTTTAGCTGTGACTCTGAATTCAGAGAGGAAAATGTCTGCTCACTGCACACCCTGCCCTTCTCACTATGGAGGCTGTGGGTCAGACTATGCCAAGAAAGAAGCAGAGGAGAGGTTACCAGAGCTTCTTTAGACTATGAAGATGGCAAACCCATTCTGGTTCAAATCACTTCCATGGGGCTATGTCAAAAACACGCTCATATACCCTGTGTTTGCCTCTGTCACCTCACCCTTACCCCACAACCACGGAAGCACTTTTTCAAAACCTCTAGAGCAATAAAGGGGTGTATGAAAATCACTAGTTTAGATTACCTTCAACCAATGCCAGAATTCCTTGTACAGAGTCCCTGACAGATGCTTGCCCAGAATCCTGAGCCCTTACAGTGTTGCATTATGTACTTATTCTGCCACTCAGAAGATCTGACTCTTAGAAAATATTTCTCAACATCAAACTAAAACCTGCCTCCTTCCTACCTTCATATTTTGGTTCAAGTTCTGTTTCTTGAGGTTGCAAGCCACAGATCTATGTTATTCCCTTTTCCCTGACTAATTAAATACTATTCACTGGCCAACACCATCCTAAGTCCTACCTCTGCTCTAAAAACCCCTTCCCCAATGCTCCTCGTGTCCTCCACTTCCTGAAGCATACTTGTATGGCCACTCTTTGGCACTTGTGCTTCACAGTCTTGGTTATCTTTGGCATTCTTTAGGCTTTTCTAATAAGAACATATCTCTTGAGAGTTGTAAAGTCTTGGTCTTTTTTTTTTAAATGTCTACCTCCATATCCCTTCATCATGCTGTAGCAGAGTAGATGAATACACATGTGTGTCCTCTGTGAACTGGACATAGTTTACTTACTTTCTATCACATTTCCTTACAAAAATCTGTTATTCCAATCACTTTCAATTGCCAAACTCTACCCTGTGCCTGCCCCCTTTTGCTAATACTTTCTTGTTCTCTCATTTTGACCTCTCCCCCTCTAGGGCAAGGAGTATTAGCCTGGGGTTGATGAACTCTGATGCTGTACACAACATGTACATTTCTTTTTTTGTGGGAGAGGTTTCATAGTTTTTATACAACTTTCAAAAGATCTCATGAGTCAAAAAAAAATTACTTTTATAATGCCCTATCGCTTCTCAACCAAATCTCTATTGCTGAAGACCCAGTTCATGCCCCTGGATTCAGAAACCACCCATATAAGGGAGATTTTTTAGGTTCTAAATATAAACATATATAATCTTATGTAAATATATTACTATGTATTATTATATAATATATAAATTATATATAAATGTTATTATATATTCTATAATATATAAGTTATCATTTTATATATAAACATAAATATCTCTACCATTAACTTGATTATAATTTTACTTTGTTAAACTTTAATATCTTTATTGTGATTTAATTCTTTTGTTATGTAATTTTCATGATTATGAACTCTTCACAGCAGGTTCAAAGTCTGCTATATGTATACTTTCAACAAAGCAGGCACTCAATAATACTACTGTGGACATAAATTAAATGGTGATTCCCCTTCAACTTAATAAGTGTAGGAACTCAGCTTCAAAGGTGTACATCACAGCTGTGACATTGACTGGAGTTGGGCAAAATGCCATAGTTAGCTGCCCCCTTACCTCTGCTTTACGAATATTTTCTCTAGCTTCATCTATTTTCTGTTCCAGTTCTGCTCGGCTTTGTTCTGATACAGCAACTCCATGGCATTCAAGTTTGTTTAGAACCTAAAGAGAAAACAGGTACAGAAAATAATCCTCCTTCTCATCTTTGTTCCTTGAATGATTATTTGAAAGATTTTAGTAACTAAAACCATGATTCCTTTTTTAACAAATTATTATCCTTTCCTTAACTTGTAATTTTGTTTCATTTATTTATTTAATTCTAAAAATTTGGATTATAGACTCTGTAAGTTGCAAAACTAGTACACACTCCCTTCACCCAACTTCCCCCAGTGGTAAAAATTTATATAACTTTACATTAGTAGTTTCCCTTTATCCTTAGGAGATTCTTTCCTAGACCCTCAATGGATGCTAAAAATGCTGGTAATACTGAATTCTAAAATTACTATGTATTTTTCTATAAGCCCTGCAACAATGCTTCTCAGTGGAAGAATTAATCTGTTTTATGTCATGGTGCCTTCTTTGCATTACTAGTCTTGTATTTTGTCGTTATTAAGTAAAATAAAAGGTTAAGCAAAACACTCTGATATTATAACAGCAGATTTGATAATCTAACTGGCTACTCAGTAAGTAACAGGTGGATAGGGTACGTAGCGTAAAAATTATGGTTAAAGTGTTTTGGATCTTGGGTGGGAAAGAATGAGACTTCCATGTTATTCAGAATGGTGTGCAATTTAAAACATCTAAAATGTTTATTTCTGAACTTTTACATTTAACATTTCTGGGCTGTGGTTGACTTCAGGTAACTGAAACCATGGATAGTGAACTGCAGATAAGTAGGGGCTACTGCAATAGAGTACAAAAATTGACATTGGCTCAATCTACAGATCCTACTTGGATTGTACAAGTTTTGACATGCATACCTTTAGTTTTTAAAATTTACATGAATATAAAATACTGTTACAAAACAATTAATGCAAAATGGCAAAAGTTTTTTATTACATTGTATAATCCATTATGGGGTAAAACTGTCATACCATCAATTAATTTTTATTTTTTCTAAACCACTTTTGAGCATTTCTCTCTATATAAAAACAAACAGAAAATTTTGTTTAAAAAAATAAAATTAGATATACTATCTTCTCAATCTTTCTAAGAAAGCTTTTCATGTCTGTATAAATAGACTGACCTCATTCTCTTTAATTAATCTATAGATCCAAGAATTTAACTGTACCATGTTTCATTTATTCTTACTCTATTTGCCTTTTGAATTTTCAAGTTTCTCAACATTATACGTGACTCTGTACAAAGAACCCTTTGTACAATGACGTTTTGTACAAAAGTCAATGACTTTTTGAACACATATAGGAATATTTAAGATAAAAAATATAAAAGCAGAAATTGCACATTTTAATTTTAATAGACATTACCAGATTATCTACACAAAGTTGTACCTACTCTTCCTTGTATCTTACCCACACTGAATTTTGCCAGTCTTTAGAATTATGCCAATGTATTTTTTAAAAAATAATCTCACTGTTGAGTTGGTTTTTCAAAAAAAAAATCAATAAAATCGAGAAAACTTTAGCCATGCTAACCAAGAGAAAAAGGGTAAAAACTCAAAGGATATATCACCACAGACACCACTGAAATACAGAGGATGATCAGAAACTATTTTAAAAACTTATACTTCAATTAAACAGAAAATCTTGAAGACATCAACAAATTTCTAGAGAAATATGACCTACCCAAATTGAATCAGGAAGATATACAAAATTTAAACAGGTAAATTTCAAGCGATGAAACAGCAGATGCCATGAAAAGCCTATCAACAAAGAAAAGCCCAGGACTTGAAGGATTCTCAGCTGAGTTCTACCAGACCTTCCTTCAAAGAAGAACACCAATCCACTTCAAACTATTCTATGAAATAGAAAAGGAGGGAACCCTTCTAAACTCAACCTATGACCAGACAAAGATACACCAAGGAAAGAAAACTTCAGGCCAATATCCCTGATGAACATAAATGAAAAAATTCTTAGTAAAATGCTGGCAAATCACATAGAAACATATTAAAAAGACAGTGCACCATGATCAAGTGGGTTTCATCCCAGGAACACTGACTCAACATCCAGAAATCCATAAATGTAATTCACCATATTTTCAGGTCTCTAATTAATGGAGAATCATTTTATATGTTGCTAGCAATTTGTACTTCTATTTCAATTCACTTTTTTAATCTTTTAATTATTATTAAGATATATTTCTTTCAAGATATTTACTCCTTTTTTTTCCTATTATTTGTTATAAACATTTCCTTCTACTCTATCCCCTTTCCTTTTTTAATGCTCTTTTGTTTTGCGGAAATTTTTAATTTTTATGTGGTCACATTTTATCAGTCTTTTCCTTTATAGCTCCTGAGTTTTGTTTTGTTTAAAAAGGTATATGGCTGGGCGCAGTGACAAATGCCTGTAGTCCCAGCAGCTCTGGAGGCTGAGGCAGGCAGATGGCAAGTTCAAAGCCAGCCTCAGCAATGGAAAGGAGCTAAGCAACTCAGTGAGACCCTGTCTCTAAGTAAAATTTAAAAAAAAGGCATGGGGCTAGGGATGTGGCTCAGTAGTTGAGTACCCCTGAGTTCAACCCCTGGTATCCCCACCCCCCGTCCAAAAAAAAAGGGTATCTGTAATATACCAAAAATATGGGGCTGAGGTTGTGGCTCAGTGGTAGAGGGTTTGCTTAGCATGTGTGAGGGACTGAATTCAATTCTCAGTACCACATATAAATGAATAAAATAAAGGCCCACTGATAACTAAATATATATATATATATATATATATATATATATATATATATATATATATATATATATATATAAATATTCTAGGTTCTTCTAGTTTTTTAATACTCATATGTTTAGCGTTTAGCACTTAGCTCTTTAGTTTTCTAAAATTTATTTTGTATATAGTGGAAGAAAGAAACCTAATGGTGTATTTTTCCCTAAACATACAAAATTGCTAAATCCATTTACTAAAGGATTTTTACTAACTTTTTTCCCCAAAGATTTGAAATGCCATTATGTGAACGTCTAGTGCGTTCGGGTCCCTGGGTAAGGGTCACGAAATAACCGGGACACAGGGGATGCAGAGCGAAGGCAGCAATTGCAACTGCATGCTGAGGTTTATTTGCAAGTTCCTTTTATATTCTTCTTCTAACAAAGCAAGCAATTCTTCAATAACACTTTGCCCACATTGCCCAGATAACATGCCTCAGCGGATACACAGAGCTAACTTCAGATCGTTCCTGCTTATTTGATAAGTACCCTCCTAAAGTTCTTTGTAGACATTGTCTACTCCCCTGAGCAGGCATTTGTTTCTTTAGAATGTACTGTTCCTAGGACAAGTATGCAGGAAGCTTCTTCCTCTTGGCCAAACCATGCAGAACTTGTGACTTGCGATAAGGGGAAGAGAACGTTTCCTCCTCCTAACTGAGGTTTGCCTCAGCTGACCTAAATCACAGCCACAGCTCTTGCACACTGTCAGGCCTGAGGGAGCTAAACTCTGCACACTCGAACCCCAACACCATTAACTTTTTTTTTTTTGGTAGTGCTTGGAATTGAACCTAGGGCTTCATGCATGCTAAGCATATACATGTTCTATCACTCAGCCATACCCCCAGGCTAACATGTTTTCTATTATAAAAAAATTCAAATATACTTGAAGGTTTTAGAGCATCTATTACAATAAATCCAATATATTAATAACTGAGATTCAAAAAAATGTTAAAATTTGCTTTACCTATCCTTTTTGTTCTTTGCTACAGCATTTGAAGAAAAAAAATCGATATTAAGTCATTTTATTCCTACGTGTTATAATAAATATCTCTAAATGTGAATTGTTTTATACAACCATAATACCATTATCAAACCTAACAATAATTTCTTGGCAGCTTTTAATACACTGTTCATCATTATATTTCCCTCCTACCTGAAATATGGCATCTTGATTGACATTTCAAATCTTTGGGGAAAAGAATTAGTAAATCCTTTAGTAAATGGATTTAGCAATTGTGTATGCCAAAAATGGTATCTTGATAAGATCATTATTCTAAATTATCATATGTTCTTTAATAGATTTGCTATTTTTTTTGTATTAGATCACAGTTAATTTCTGTGGCCATTATTTTATGATTTAGTATGTGGTAAGTCTCATTCTTGTGTGTTTATAAAAAGAATTCCAGGTAAATTTTAGAGCCAGAATGTCAAGCTTCTCCAAATATATTTTCTAAGTTTCATTAAAATTTTATATTCCTTTACCTTATCAGTATTTTACTGCTGTGATGAATAACTTTTTTCCACTGTATTTGCAATTTATTATTTCTGATTAATGAGAAAACTAAAGTTTTCCTTTTTCCCTTCAGTTTTGAAGACTGAACCCAGGCCTCACTCATGCTAGGCAAATGCTCTGCCACTGAGCCAGATTCCTAACCTTGGAAAATTAATGATTTCTAAAAATATATTCTTGTATTTGTTCACTTTACTAAACCATCATTGACAATTGGGTCTTGGTATTTTGGGTACATATATTATTAATAAATAATGATGGATGTGCCTTTTTCTAATATTTAAATCTCTTAACTGGTTTTCTTTAATTAATACATTGACTAATCCTATATGACACTGAAAAGTAGTGGTGATGATAGATGTTGTTTTCTTGTTTTATCATTGTAATAAGCAGCATGGCTTTGAAGATGTAAATACCCTGGTGTTTGAAACTGTGGGTATGTATGATGTAATTTGCAGAAGTATTAGAGTTAGGAACCTTAAAATAATGAGATCATCCTTGATTACCTAAGTGAGTTCAATATAATCATGTGATATCTTTCAAGCAAAGAATTTTCTCTGGCTAGAGTAAGATAAGAGATGGGTAGAAAGGAAATTAGAGATTCTAAGAAGAAGAATTCAGTGTGCCATTGCTGATTCTGAGACCGGAAGCACAAGTGCAAGGACCAGGAAGAGTAGCTTCTAGGGGCTAAAGACAGCCTCTAGCTAATAGCTGGGAAGGAGACAGGGAACTCAATCTTGTTTTCTTCTCTTTAGTTGTAGATGGACACAGTACCTTTATTTTATTTATTTTTATGTGGTGCTAAGGATCAAACCCAGTATCTCACATGTGCAAGGCATGTTATTATATATATATTTATCATTTTTACAAGTTTGTTATACCTTTGTCTAAAATCAACAGACCATATATGCGTGGGCCTACTTCTAGACTCTTCATTTTGTTCCATTCATCTGTAAGTATATCCTCATACCAATGCTAAAACATCTTGATTAGTATAGTTTTATGTCTTGAAACCAGGTGGAGAAAGCCCTCAAATCTAATCCTTCTTTTTCAAAATTGTTTTGGCTATCTTAGATGATTTGCATTTTCACATATCTTTGAGAATTAGCTTGTTAATTAAAAAAAAATGCTGGGTATTTAACCTGTATTACATTGAATATATGGAGAAAACTGGTATTTTAAAAATAGTCTTCATATACTGGGCATAGTGGCGCAAGCCTATAATCCTAGCAGCTTGGGAGGCTGAGGCAGGAGGATCTCAAGTTCAAAGTCAGCCTCTGCAGAAGTGAGGTGCTAAGCAACTCAGTTGAGACCCCGACTCTAAATAAAATACAAAACAGGGCTGAAGATGTGGCTCAGTGGCAGAATGCCCCTGAGTTCAATCCCTAGTACCCATCCCTCCAAAATAAATAAAAATAGATTTCATATGTAGTTAAAGTCTATATATGTGTCCTTATGCCAGTACTGCACTACCTCAATCTCTGCAGTTTTATAAGCTTTGAAATCAGGAAGTAGGAGTTCTCTAACCTTATTATTTTTCATGACTATTTTGGCTATTTGGGGTCTCTTGAGATCTCATATGAATTTTAGAATGGCTTTGTCTTTTATTGTAAATAACACTGTTCAGATTTTGAAGGGAACTACATTGAATTTGAAGAACATTTTGGTATTAAGTGCCATTTAACAATATCTGCAGCTATCTGGGAGGTTGAGGCATGAGTATTACAAGTTCAAAGCCAGCCTCAGCAACTTAATGAGACCCTGTCTCGAAATAAAGAAAAAGGGCTGTGGATGTGTCTCAGAGGCAAAATGCCTTTGGGTTCAATCTCCAGTAACAAACAAAACAAAACAAAACAAACACATGAAAAGAAGCCCCCATAAAACAAACCCCAAACAATATCTGCCTTCAGTTCCATGAATACTGGATATATTCCCAATGGGATTTTGATAGGAATTACATGGAATCTGGACATCATTCTGGGAGTAACTGTCATCTTATCAATACCTTCACTTAATGAACATAAACTGTCTTTCCATTTACTTATGCCCTCTTTAATCTATCATCAATGTTTTTGTAGTTCCCAGTGTACAAGTCTTTTACCTTCTTGATATTTTCTTTTTGGTGTTACTAGAAATGAAATTGCTTTCTTAATTTCCTTTTTTTATTGTTGCTGTGGTACTGGAGATGTATTAATTTCCTTTTTGCAGTGCTCATTGTTATTTTGAAATGCAACTGATTTTTTTGCTTTTATTTTGCATCCTGCAACTTTGCTATAACTGCTATGGCAACTTTGCTATAACTGCTCTAGAACTCCTATGTTGAGTAAACATGGTGAAAGTGAACATTCTTAGCTTGTTCTTGATCTTGAAGGAAACATTTTTGATTTTTCATTATGGACAATCAATTACCACCCCCCCAATATCTCATACTAGGATGGAACCTGGGGACTACTACTACAGAGCTACATCCCCAACCTTTTTTTTGTTAAATAGTCTCAATAAGTTGTCCAGGCAGGTCTTGAACTTGTGATTGCCTGCTCCCCAGCCTCCTGAGTAGTTGGGATTATAGGTGTATATATCCACGCCTGACAACTGTTAAACATTTTTTGTATTTTAAAGCTGACTATGATGCACTGTGGTGTGATTTTCTTTGTGTTTTACCTGCCTCAGGCTTACTGAGCTTTAGCTCTTGGTTTACAATTTTTATTAATTGTGGACAGATTTTAGCAAAAAAAAAAAAAAAAACCCAAAATCCCAGGCTTTGGGGGATAAGAAGTGAGTGTATTTTGCATGTCAGAGGTATGTGAAGTTTTAATTATAACTTTTAACCATAAGGTATACTGTGGAAGACTATGTTTTTCAAAAAGTTGTTACTACATTTCTCATTCTGCATGTTTTTCCAACTTCGTTACTTCTCCACCAAGAAGTAGAGTGTATGTCCTACCTCCTTGAACTATGGACAGGCCTTTGTGATTGTCTCAATAAAATATGATTCAACAATCCCAATGATGTTTCTGAGGCTAGGTCAAAAGAATACACAGGTTTTATTTTCTCACTCTTGGAACTTATATCTTTGGGGCTTTGTACTACCATGTAAGCAGTATAGCCAACCTGAAGCCACCATGTTGGAGAGATCATGTGGAGAGACCACACAGAGACAGAAGTGTGTAAGAAGCCCTAGCATTCTGGTTCCCAACTGTTTAGATCTTCCCAGCCTAAGAACCAGTTATTTTGGGGGCTGGGGATGGGGCTCAAGCAGTACCACGCTCGCCTGGCATACGCGAGACACTGAGTTCGATCCTCAGCACCACGTACAAATTAAGACGTTGTGTCCGCCGAAAACTAAAAAGAAAATAAATATTAAAAATTCTCTCTCTCTTTCTCTTTAAAAAAAAAAAGAACCAGTTATTTCACATGAGATGACACCAGCACTGGCCATTATCTGATTATTATAAAGTGATAACTGCCAAGTTGAGACTACCAATACCCAGAACACTGAAAGACATTATTTTTTTTTTAATAAATCTTTTTTATTTTTTTTAGAGAGAGAGAGAGGGAGGGAGAAAGAATTTCAATATTTATTTTTCAGTTTTTGGCATACACAACATCTTTGTATGTGGTGCTGAGGACCAAACCCGGGACGCACGCATGCCAGGCGAGCGCGCTACCGCTTGGGCCACATCCCCAGCCCCTGAAAGACATTATTAAAAAAATGCTTTTTAAATTTTTTTAAGCTGGGTATGGTGGCGGATGACTGTAATCCTGTGACTCAGGAGGCTAAGGCAGGAAGATCCAAGTTTGAGGCCAGTCTCGGCAACTTAACAAGACTGTCAGCAACACAGTGAGAACCTATTTTAAAATAAGACACAAAGCTGGGTGTGGTGGCACACACCTGTAATCCCAGTGGCTCAGGAGGCTAAAATAAGGAGGATGGTGAGTTCAACATTGGCCTCAGCAACTGAGCAAAACCCTGTCTCTAAATAAAATATTAAAAAGAGGGTTGGGGATGTGGCTCAGTGATTAAGTGCTCCTGGGTTCAATCCCAGGTACCAAATAAATAAATAAAATAAAATAAGGTTTGGGAATGCAATTCAGTGGTAAAGCACTCTTGGGTCCAATTCCCAGTTTAATAATCAAAAAACCAAAACCAAAACAACAACAACAAGAAAAACCCACAAAAAGCAAACAACAACAACAAACCCCCAAAACCCAAAACATTGTCTCCTGTGAGACAAGTGAAATAAGATGTCAAAGTAGGCAAAAAAAAAATACATGGGATACAGCAGCAAGCAAGGCCCAATGTTGAAAATATTAGTTTATGATTAGGTTGAAAGTGAAAAAATAGCAGTGTATGATATGGACCATAGGGAGAGTAAAGAGTTAAAAAAAAAAAGACAGCCTAGTTCAGGAATCTAAGGAATTTAAATATTTAACCATTGGATAGAGAAAGAGCAACCCATGAAAGAATCTAGACAGGCTGAAGAGGAAGAGGAAAAACTGGAACAATGCTGAGTTACAGAGGGCTGAAGAGTGTTTTAAGAAGAAGGGTGTTGTTAGTTATGATGAAACTTGATTGGTTAAGAAAAACGAGAGATCAAGTGTCCACTTTGGATCTTGCAACAGACATCACTGGTGATTATGATAAATTTAGAAGGAAAGGAATGATCAGAAGGAAAGCAAGGCAAAGCTTAAACACAATGAGCTGAAAAGTAGGAGGGAGGTCAGGATGTGTAAGTGTGGACAATTCTTTTAAGAAGTTGGAAGTGAAGTCAAAGAAAGAGGATCTAGATACTAAAAATCAAACTAAAAAAAATACCATATTTAAAATAATTTCTTTGCACTTGGAGTTTAGTCTTGAAAATATATTTTCATGGAATTTACAACTGTGTCTTCAAAAAAACTTGTCTTGAGAGATGAAAGTCTACTTTAATTTATCATATGTATGCCTCTTCCCCCGGCCAACAAACTGTAATACACCATCACTAGTCTTTCTTAGGCAATTTTATGGCAAACAGGTGAATTAATGTGTTGCTGCTACAAGGTTTACAGAATTTTTAAGATAAATAGATAAGACTATATTGTTGAGTTTGAGAAAGAACAAAAAAAAACATATATGGGTGCTTTTCACATTAATAAAATTTAGCTCCTTAAATGGGTCTGACACTTGGCTTAAGCTGAATGTGGCCAGGATTCTACTACACTTACCCATTGTTGATGAACAATATTTTTGTGCTCACGTGCCACACGTGTGGCCCATTTCCTAGCCTCTTTATTTAGACTGTGCTCCTCTGTGGTCCCAGTTTCTGATTCTAATTGTCGACTCTACAACACAAGAGAGAACAGAGAGAAAAATATTGTTATTCTGATTGCAACTATTATACTCAGTAGTTAGACCAAAGGGCCTTCATTTAGCACTTAAAAAACAAGACATACTGAGTATAGTGGCACACACCTATAATCCCAGCAACTGTGGAAGCTGAGGCAGGAGGATCCCAAGTTTGAGGTCAGCCTCAGCCTTCTGAGTAGCTGGGATTAAAGGTGTGTGTTACTGTTTTTGGCAAGAAAAAAAAAATTATTTTTTGATACTGAGTATTGAACACAGGGGTATTTAACCACTAAGCCACATCCCCAGTCCTTTTTATTTTGAGACAGGGTCTCACTTAGTTGCTTAGGGCCTTGCTAAATTACTGAGGCTGGCTTTCAATTCACAGTCCTCCTGCCCCAAGCCTCCCGAGCCACTGGGATTACAGGCATGTTTCACTGTGTCTAGCTAAGAAAATAAGTTCCTAAATATGAATTGTCCAAAGAGGATTTTTAGAATAAAAAGAGATATAATGAAATGGAAAGAATTTTAGAGACTCACTTGCAATTTAATCTTTTCATAAATTCTGAAGTCAGGTCACAGAAGACATGTGAAAGCTCTTTATAACGTATATCTTAATAAAATAAAAATATTATACAAAGCAAACACAGTCCAGTGTGCTAAACAACACACAGAGCAATATTCTCAGCCATCGTCACTATCAAAAATCCTACCATCCAGGCACATGGTAATCCCAGAGAATCAGACGGCTTTGAAAGGAGGATTCCAAGTTCAAAGCCAACCTCAGCAACAGTGAGGTACGAACCAATTCAGAGAGATGCTGTCTCTAAATAAAATACGATATAGGGCTGGGGATGTGGCTCAGTGGTCAAGTGCTCCTGAGTTCAATCCCCGGAACTCCCCCAATCATCCCCCAAATCCTATCAGTCAGGCTATAATGTAGATCACTATTTTTTTTAAAGATGGACATAATATCTTTATTTATTTTTATGTGGTGCTGAGGATCAAACCCAGTGCCTCACAAGTGAGAAGCAAGCACTCTACCACTGAGCTATAACCTCAGCCCTATCACTATCTTTTAGAGTGGTCATATTTACAGTGGTTGATTATAGTGAAGGAGCTGCAGGTGACTGCTTCTTTTTAAATGATGACTAATTTAATTTTTAGTTCATTTTTTAAATATTTTCCCTTTATTCTTTTAAAAATGTATTTGAAATATATAAAAGAATGGTAACATATAAGAGACATGAATCACCTAATTTAAAGAACATTGGTATCTTTTTGAAGCAGAATATGAGAATTAAATAATTAAATAACAGATAGCACTATAGCCTAGCTCTGGAAAAGCTCACTTACTCAATTTGCTTATTTGTAAAGAAGCATACATATAATCTCAGAATAACAGTAGCACATGCACAGACACACACAAACAAATTAGAACTTGAAGAGGGATGCTATAAAAGGTTAGGTGTCAGTTTACAAATTCTATTAACGTAAAGGAGGGTCAACTAAATTTGATTCTTGAGATGTTCAGAAATAGAATAATTTTAGAAATCATGAGATATTAGTAAAAACGTTTCAGAAGCACGTTGTTCTTTTGCTGCAAAATAAATGTCAATCTAAATACAAGCCTGTGCTTTTGAGTTCTATTTCCTTTGGCTGGAATAGTTTTCCTATTTATTTATTTATTGTGTTGTTCATAAACAAACTCCTAGTCTCATTTCAAGTGCTACCTTTTCAGGAAATCTTCCCTGACTTCTCCAGATGACTAAGGGGCTCTTTTACTTTGACTATACCCATTATATTAATTGATTTTAGTTTGTTAGAAGTCACTGAGTCTCCACTATCAGGCCAACATCAAGCCATGCCAGTGCTGCACTGGCTTCAGTTTGCTCTTAGGCAATCTGAGGGCCTGAGCAGTGTTTCACCTAGTTTGGGACCTAACACAAACACAGGAATGTCCTTAGTAAATGCTAGTTATGCAAATATAACTGAATGCCCTGATTCCAAAGTGAGGGCCAGGGTACTAGATTATTAGGACTGTGCCTTTAGAGACAAAAGAACAAACTTACTTTATTAGAATGAGTTTCTGACTGATGAGAGACAAAATTATTCTATGTGGGTAAGAACAGAATGAAGAGGGGAGAAAGAGAACTAATTTATTGAGTGCCACAAATTTTAGCACAGGTTCTCAGAGCTGACTTTAGAATTGACATCTTTTCTCCACTCATCCAATTAAAGGTCATCTAATATAATCTGCTGTATGTTTAAATTTGCATTCTAAAATCCATTCAAACATGAATAAAGAAGGAATAAATCTGAATCTCCAAATTTAGTGACTTCTGCAAACTCTTACTTTATGGAACTTATTATATATTTTAAGAAGCAGTCATTGAAATCTAAAATACATTTATGTGTCACCCTGGCTAACTTAACCCCGCCTCTCCAGGCCTTAGTTTCCTTACTTATAAATCAACATGTCCGGAGATGGAATCTCAGGTTGTCAGCAACCCAGCAATAAATTTTAGAATAAGTAGGATCATTTTTGGCCAGAGAGAATAATGTTCTCTGGATAACAGTCTCAAAAAGCATGTAATAAAAAAATTATGTTCATAATGCTACTGTAGGAGGGTGCAGTGGTGCAGCCTATAATCCCAGCAGCTTGGGAGGCTGAGACAGTAGGATAGCGAGTTCAAAGCCAGCCTCAGCAATTTAGCAAGGCCCTAAACAACTCAGTGAGACACTGTCTCTAAATAAAATACAAAAAAAAATCTGGGGATATGGCTCAGTGGTTAAGTGCCCCTGAGTTCAATTCCTAGTACCAAAAAATAAAAAATAAAAAAAAATAATGCTATTGCTCTGAGCTCCAGATATCTTCCTAGCATTATCTGGGAGTTTAGCCTAATCAAAGAGCAAAAGGGTCCCAATAAAAATTTAATAATATTCCTGAAATATAAATTTATTTGGAATTTAATGAGTGCTAGAGATTAAATTCAAGTTTGGTTAGTATAAATCTATTTATATGAACTTGTGTATCCATATCTATATAATTTTACCAATGATTACTTTGAATGTTGAGAATTTGGGTGGAAACATTGTTTTTTCATTTTAAACTTTATGGCATATGATATGATATTTTAAAAAGAGAATGTATGCATGTTTATTCCTACTTTAAGTTAAAGTGGAAGTTCATATTGCAGTAGAAAGAAAACCTTAAAATCTAGCAATGAGGGAAACAATATGATGTTTTGACTCTTGTATACTTTGGGTAAAAACTTTCTTTTCATGTTTTATAATCAGAACACTATAAAGTTATGATAACTTTGAAAACAAGGTTACCATTTACTGATTCTTTAATCTCTGTGACACTTTACATATTTCTTTTTTTAAAAAAATATTTATTTATTTATTTTTTAGTTATCGGCGACACAACATCTTTGTTGGTATGTGGTGCTGAGGATCGAACCCGGGCCGCACGCATGCCAGACGAGCGTGCTACCACTTGAGCCACATCCCCAGCCCCTACATAATTTCATTTAGTTCTCAAAACAATCCTAATACACAGAAATTATTATTTTCAACTTATCAGTATAGAAATCTAAGCTCAGAAAAGGTTATGTATCAGTTGGGCATGATGGTACATGTCTGTAATCCCAGCTACTTGGGAAGCTAAGGTAGGAGGATCACAAGTTAGAGGCCAGTGTGGGCAATTTAGTAAGACCCTGTCTCAAAACAGTGAGTGGGGAGGGGGGAAGAGGAGAGGGAAAAGAAGGAAGAGAAGAAAGGGTTGTTTTTTCCCTAAAGCCACTCAACCACTAAGCAGTGGGTCTAGAGCCTGTATTGAGACCCTGCTGGCTCAGATTCCATGCTGTCCATATATGCTTATACTTTGTCACTAATTGTACTATTTGGTTAGTACTAATATTAATAACACAGAGACAATAATATTAAAAAGACACTGCTAAAATATAAGTTTCTTTTGAATGAAACTTTGGAAAGGTTTTTAATTAGAGATAAGACATTTAACTGATTTAATTTTCCTTGAGGAAAACAAAACAAAACAAAAAAACCCGAACTGGTTCAAATAAGTTTGAGAAGGCTTTAAAAACTAGCAATGTTAAGTTTTTAAAAATTTCCAGTCCATTTAGAATAAAATATTAAGATCTTTAAAAATTATAAATTAAATAATTTTAAAGAACTAAATAAAGGAAATTAACATTCTAGTACTTATGATAAATCAATTTTAACACATCTCAACTATTTTGTCCTCAGACACCTCTCAAGATTCATTCCCATCCTCTCCCTCCATTCCTTTTATTTGGGACTGAACCCAGGGTTGTTCTACCATTGAGCTATATCCTTATTTCTTTTTATTTTTTGAGACAAGGTCTTGCTAAATTGGCCTTGAACTTGTGGTTCTCCTGCCTCAATCTCCTGAGTAGGTGGGATTATAGGCATTTGCCATTGTACCAGCTTAATTTAAATTCATTTTAAAGTTACTATAAGGGCACAGAAGGTTCAGACAGATATCTGAGTACCTGTATAGGATGACAAAGTGAGCTGGGAGAGAATGCTGATTTCACAGAGGAAACAGAGTCCTTACTTTTCAAATCTGTACCCAAAATGTGTTCATTTGAAAGAGAAAAAGTGACGAATGAAAACCACTAGCACAGTAAAATACTATTTTTCCAACCAAATTTCGAAAAAAGATAAAATTAGGGTTGTTGTACCAGGAACAATCTCATTAATCCTCATTTAAGGCAAGTACTTTACCACTGAGTTACATCCCCAGCCCTCATTAACCTTCACTCAAAGTGTGTGTACTAATTGTATTTTTCAGTTCATTGGTGGATATTATCAAGTTAATATCAATCCGTCTTATTCTTATTTTAATTTTTTTTTGTTTTTGTTTTTAGTACTAGGGATTGAACCCAGGGATGCTACCACTGAGATACATCCCCAGTCCTTTTTATTTTTATTTTGAGACAGTCTTATTATGTTGTTGAAGCTGAACTTGAACTTTCAATCTTCCTGTTTCAGCTTCCTGAATTGCTGGCATTACAGCCCAATCCACTAATTCTTTTTGATGTTTTCTAATATATTCAATTAAGTTAATTTTTATTTAAGTTAATTTTTATTTATTCTCAAGAGGTCCCTTTTGTCAGGAATGCTGGTACACTCCTGTAGTCCCTGCTACTCAGGAAGTTGAGGCAGGAGGACAGCATGACTCTATGAGTCCTGGACCAGCCAGGGCAACATAGGGAACAGAGTGAAATGCCCATCTCAAGAAAAAGGGGAAAAAAAAGTAAAAAGACCTGGATCTCTGTAGGTTTGTGCTTGGAATGCAATAATAGGTTCAGAATCTATAATTCTGGAATTCAAAATGCTCTGAAAATCACAAAGATCTTTTTTTTTTAAGTTTAGAACTCATTTGAAGCAAAGTGAGTTAGTCTTGAACTAAGGAGATGTTATTTATAGGCTTTTATTCATTTAACTTGGTATGAATATTGAAATGTTTTACTGCAAAAAATACTGTGTTGTTTGATCATCAGGTGCTTCCTCATGTCCTATTCAGTGTGTAATGATGGTACAGGGATTGCTTCTGAAAATTTCTGAATTTTGAAACAGATTTGGCCCCAAGCCTTTTTTGGTAAGAGTCTGTAAAACCTAAAGTCACATATTTTAAACCTTACACACACCTTGGAGAGGAGGTGGAGCAGTGTACTGTCAAAGACATGTCTTAAGCTTATTCTGATCAAGCTGGGACAGTAGCACCTTCACTGCAGAGAAAAGTGGCAATTCAACTGCATAATTGGATTGTGTGCCTAGTCTTTCAGGTGAATAAACTAGAGAATTAATGTTGTGGTCTGAGTCTTGAGGCAATTCTGGAAGACTGGACAACTGGTTAAAAGGATGTACAGTACAATTCCATTAAGGCTGATGAGAACTCTGATAAAGGAGTACCATTCTCTTAGGTCAGAACAGCTAGAATAGCAAGGGCAAATCTAAGCAAAAATTATATCCTTGAAATCTCAGTGACTCGAGAGGCTGAGGCAGGAGGATTATAAGTTCAAGCAACTTAGTGAGACCCTATCTCAAAATTAAAAATAAAAAAGGAGAGCTGAGGGTATAGTTCAATGGCGAAGTGCCTTAGGGTTCAATACTCAATATAAACCAATACACACACAGAGACGCACACACAAAATCCCCAAACCCTGTACGTCAATACATCACCAAGGCATCTATTGAAAGCTCTCTGGATGCTTAGAGAAGGAACTAATTCAGGAGAAAGGTGAAGGTGACTAATCCAGCAGAGGGCCTATCACATAGATGGTAGGCTTTCTATGAGAATCAAATAAACCCTTTCTGGAAGGCTGAAGAAATGAGAACAACCCCTACTGAATGCCTACCTGTCAACACTGCTGATTCTACAAAGTAGCGCTCATGTCTTTAGCTGCAGCTTTTCAGTTTTGGATGCCACCTGCCACATATACCTGGCACCTAATTCCTGAATGGGAAGATTTTCCACAGAATCTCTATCATCATCTTTCCTGTTTATGAGACATTGCTATATAAATACAAAATTACCACCAGTGGAAAGAGCTACCCATAACTTGAGATTTTTTTTTCCCCTTTTGGTACTGGGAATTGAACCCAGGAGCATTCTATTTCTGAGCTATACCTAAAACCCTTTTTTAAAATTTTATTTTGAGACAGGGTCTCTTTAAGTTGCCCAGGCTGGCCTTCAACTTGCGAACCTCCTGCCTCCTTAGCCTGGCAAGGATCATAGGTGTTCACCAGTACACCTGGCTTACGTAACAGAATTTCCAGGTAAATTTGCTACAGGATACATTAGCCCAATATGGTCCTTTATAGACAAGGGAAATTCTTGTTAAATATTTAATTTTAATAAATGCATAAAAAGCTCCACTTAAGGTTTAGGGATATAGCTCAGTTGGTAGAGTGCTTGCCTTACATTTAAAAGCCCTGGGTTCAATCTTCAGCATCACTAAACAAAACAAAACAAAACAAAACAAAAAAACTCCACTTAAGCAAACCTTAAATATGCAGATGTCCTCAAGCAAGTGGACTTTTTACTTAATGTAACTGTTAATCTAGAGAAGGCAGAGTTAAATATCTGAAATGGTGGCCAGAATAACAGGAAAATACCATGTATCAGAAATTTTATGTCAGCCCTTTTGCTACCATTATCTCTGAAGATCTTGTTAATTACAATTCAAGGAAAGAAAAGAGGAAAGGGTTTTCTCATTCCCACCAGGAAGCTTGAGAGAATATTTCCTTGTTTTGCTGCCTCTATAGATCATACTTATCCAAGTTTTATAGACGTGTGTTTCCCATATTTTTTCCTATCCCTGGTTGACCTTGTGCTTTTTCATAGGATGTGAGAAACACTTTGAAGGACTTATGTTACTGGTTTTGCAAACAGAAGGTGGGCACGTATGCAGGACAGAGATGCTGAAAAGTGCAGGTCATAGGGAGGTAACTGTCAGCTATTGCCTTTCAGGCTTATAAAATGCTAAGAAAGAGGTTAATAAGATTTACTTTGGGTAATACAATAAGAGAACAGAAGTCCCACGGGACTTGCAGTAATCAGTTTAAAAAGGAAGTTAAGTACTGCAAGATTTTGTAATCTTTGTAGTATCATCTATATTTGATATTTTGATATTTCCTGAAGCAATGAGGGGCAAAACCTAAAACAAAAAGGAAAAACATAAAGATCCATCTAGCTCTTTACCGACCACTATGTGCCAGGCATTGAGTCAAAAGTTTAATTTCATACCCAATAAAATAGTCATTTTATATACAAGGAGAATAAATCAAAAAATTTAAAAATATATAATATAAACAGCTAGTTTTAGATACTAAGACCTAGGACTTGTTCTTGTATAATACCTGTATGAATATCTAACACCAGTATGACCTGTGTGACAGCTGAATGACTCTTCAACACTGATATTCTAATCAATGTACTTGTCAATTCTAAACAGAATACCTGTTATTTAGGGAGGTGTTTTAGGATACATTCCATATCCTCCTCAGAATAATTTTGCATTAAAAACTCATTTCTGCAAAGAAAGATGTACTCTGCTCATTTTTTTTAAAGAATTTTTGACTTGTTACTATCATCTGATAAATGGTAATGAGGTATAAAGAAAGGATACTTTAGAAATCAATAACACAATATGGAAATATAGACAATAGACAAGAAAACCTCCTTTCAATATTATTATTTTTTTTGGGGGGGGGTTGACTGAGGGGACCAAGGATTGAACCCAGCGGTGCTTAACCACTGAACCATATCTCCAGGTTTTGGTGGGGTTTTTTTGTATTTTATTTAGAGACAGGTCTACCTGAGTTGCTTAGGCTCCTGCCTCAGCCTCCTAAACCACTGGGATTATAGGTATGTGCCACCATGCCTGGCTAGCTCCTTTCAATATTAACCACAAGATAGCTACTAGGTCACATCAAACAACACTTTCCTTTGGTCACTGTTACTTGTAATCATCTTATGATTAATCATATATTAAGATAACATGAAAGGGAATTCTATCAGTCGGAAATAAAAGGCATAATAATTCCAAGCCTTAAATAAATTCCTATGCTAATACTGTGACTATATGTTTTTAGTTGGATGTTTTGAACTTTTGTAGAACACTGCAATTTGAAGTGGATTATCTGAAAACTTTTTCTCTTTAAGTTTTAACACAGTATATGATAATAAGTTATATTTTATTACAGTAGTAACGTTAAACATCCTATGACTTTCCTACATGTATCTTACCAAAATTTAGAGAAAATATTAGCAACTACATAGTCTTAATTCAAATTTTGATAAAGAACAATACTGTCCTACTTCTGCAATGGATCTCATCATATTTTGTCCTACTTGAAAATATTCCATAGTTCTCCATCTAACAATGTATATAGAATTACCAAACATAAAATCTGGTTGCAACATATGCCTATGGGATTTTCAGTTTCTCTTTCATCCCAAGACTATTTGCCATCTCAGGAATAGGTCGTATACTTACAAATGTTTTAGCTATAAAATTTCTAGTTGAGGGACCCTGATTAGGGGAGATGAAAAACAGCACCTAAGACATAGGGCTGTCATGGGATTATATGATTTAATATAGGTCATGTAATTAGAAAAATGTCTAGCATAAAATAAATGTTCAATGAATGCCACCTATTTTTTTTTGTTTGTTTGTTTTCAATTGCTGTCTTAACTTCCTGACATATTATTCCTCAATTTCTATAAGATAAATCTCAATTCCTCTTCAAAAATCTAATCCAAACAATCCAATAAAAAAAATGAACAAAAAAGTTTTGAATAGACATTTCCCAAAGTAGATATATAAATGGCTAATCAGCTCATGAAACATTCAACAATATTAGTCATAGGCAAATGCAAATAAAAACTACCATGAGATATTTCACAACCACGAGCAAGGCTATAACCAAAGAGACAGGGCTGGTGGGGGGAAGAAGCTCAATAGTGGAGTGTTAAATGGGAAAAAAAACCAAACTACAAATAACAATCAATATTGGTGGAGATGTGGAGAAATGAGAACCCTTACCCAATACTGATGGAAATATGAAATTCTGCAGTTACTCTTGCAAATGGTTTGGCAGTTTGCTAAACACTTAATCAGGAATTTACTATGACCCAGTAACCCAAGAGAAATGAAAACACATTCATACAAAGACTGGCATAGCAATTAACATAGTAGCATTATTCATAAGAGCAAAAGTGAGAAACAACCTAAATGTTCAAACTGATGAATAGATAAACAGATAAACAAAATGTGGTATACTCATATGATGGAATACTATTCAGCAATAAAAAGGAACAAAACATACTGCTGCATTCTACAACATGGATGAATCTCGAAAACATTATGTTAAATGACAGCAGCAAAGCATAAGAGACTACACATATTGTATGATTTAATTTAGAAAAAGCAAATCTAAAAAGAATAAAACTAGAAAGAGTGGTTGCCTGTATCTGGGAGGGGTGATGTGGATTAACAATAAATAGACATGCAGGATCATATCAGGATCATGAAAATATTCTAGAACTTATTTATGATGATGAAACATAATTTGGTAAATTCATTAAAAATCATTGAACACACTTGAAATGGGTGAATTATATGATATGTAAATATGCCTCAATAAACTTATGAAAAGACAGAAAGCTCATCTAGCCTGAGGTCTATAGTTCAGCATGTCATAGCTATCCTTAGCATTTAGTTGAGTGACTGGAACATACAGTAGGGGTTCAGTGTTTGTTGAACTGAGATATGTTTCAAAACAGAACCAACAAGAGCAATTTCAGAAACACACTGAAGATAGAGGTGAGTGGTACTTCCTACATGTCCAAGATTCAGCTGGCAGAAAAAATGAGTTAATGCACACTGACTTGTATTCTCTTCACTTCATGCCAAGCTTTGTGCTACCAGCTCCAAGAAGTAAAACCTGAGAAGCAAGTAAACAATGGCTCCATTCCCCTAAGGAAAAATACTGGTCCATACTGAGTAAAAATACTTGCTTGGGAATTTGTTTGTTTGTTTACTTATTTATTGGCACTGGGAATTGACATGCAAGGCAAGCACTTTACCACTTAGCTATATCCCCAACCTTGTAAATTTGTTTTTTGTAAGCAATAAGAATGCTTAATTTATAACAACAAAAATTATACATAAAATATTTTATAGTTAACGTTTTCAAAATCATTATAAGGATTTTTATAAAACCACAGGTATTTATTGTTTTCTATTATGAAAAAAAATTAATGGCTTCTAAGTTTCCAACATTTTTTTCAGGAAACAACAGCATAACAGAAAGAGCATTAGAACTGCAATCAAAACAGCTATGTGTCATTCATTCCCCACATGACTCTGGGCAAATCTCTTTTCCTTCTTAGGATACAGTTCCTTCTTTATTACAGCCAAGATTAGCTCTTGGGTTCTTCCCACACTCCTGTTGGGAAAACTAAGGTGTTTCAGACAAAAGGAAAAATGAGAAGCTCAATCAATTTACTATACAAAGTAAAGGAAATTCCTAGGTTATAAGGGAAAATCAGAAAGCTACTGCTGATGCATTCAGGGGCCCTGTATATAGACAATTATGACTCAGTCACACACCAGGTCCCACCCTTCATTAACATGCAACCCCAGACATTCCATCCCTCCCACCCTTGACCCATACCCCGATATACCTCAGCTATGGTCATTCTCAAAGCACTGACAGGGGAGAGCTCAATATCCACCAGTTGGGCAGCTCTTAAACTCTACCCAGTAAAGATTGCACAAGGATAGAAAACACAGCACAGAGTTAGAATTATAAGGCAATCAGGAACACAACAGCTAAGAACATTTAGCAGTGTTTAGAAACAAAGATAGAAGGACTTAGGGCTACAATTGGCCTTTGAAAGTGAGATGATTGATTTTTATGTGACAAATAGGCAAAAATAAAATATTCTCTAGTTAGTCACAATTTTAAGTCAAGTTTGATAAACTTGTCCGTGCTCTGTTTCTTCTAAGGCTCTACTTCATTCATCCCAAGCTTCAAAGAAGTCACATTATAGGACAATATCATTGAGTCGTTAAGAAAAATCTGATTTGTTCAAAAGGTCACTAATATAAATGGCAAAAGCCATTATCTAAGAAGCAAATACTAATTTCCTATATTTCTTTTTTTCCTAAATATTTCTCTTATTTTATTCTATCCTTTTTGCAGTACTAGGGACTGAATCCAGGCTCTTATACATGCCAGGCAAGTGCTCTACCACTGAGCTACAATCCCCAGTCCTGTATTTCCTTATATAGCTATTAACAGGGCTATTCAAAATATAAGAAAAATAATGAGGATGTCACCAACAAATACATTTCTATTAAAGTGATATCATTAAACTCTGAAAATATATCATATACTCCTTTCAGATTCTAAATTTACTAAAAGAGTTTTTGAATATAATTTGACTTCCCTCTTGGTTTGCCTACTTTTAGAGAATGTATTAGAATGCCAATATTACTTCTCATTTTGTAGAAGCTAAATTTCATTATTTTGTGTCAAAAAATTCATATTTTTGTTCATCATTTTAAAAATTCAAATAATGGCAAACATTTCCCTTAAACTTAAGAAAAATGTATAATTAATGTAAGTTCTCTAAAAGTTGCCAATTTGAGGTTTATGTTAACATTCTAAAATCTTAAATGAATTATCAAAGGCCTATAATTGCTTTCTAAAGCCAATTAAAATATCTCTATGCCCATATATATTATTACATTATTCATTCTACTCTGGTTAAAATTTAACCACTGGGTTCTTTGAGAGGTATAACATAAAAGAATTTCATGTACAGAAAGCATAATGTACATATTAATAAATCTGTTGAATAATTTTTCTTCTTCCCTCAGTTTTCAGATTTTCATTACTTTTGTTTCATAACTTCATCTTATTCAGTAGGAAGTTGTTAGTATAAAGACACTGGGTGTGTTCCTTACATGGTAGACAGAAGAAATGTCATGGTTTCTCTACATCTTCATAGTGTTGTTACAAAATTAATGAGATACACTCAGCTCTCCCTGTCTATTCCAAGGATGATAACTATGTAAGCACAAATATAATTTAAAAAAATGATAAGAGAATCTGAATTCCCCTTACAGTATCACTCTCACAGGGCTGGAACTGGAAGGGTTGAGGTTTGTGAAATACAGCATTCTCTTGTAAAAACAGCTGAAGATTATAGTCCCGTACCACCTACAGAGAAAATAAGATATCTTTAAGTCTTGAATAAGGTTAAAATGTCCAGTAATTACATTCTAAAGTCTAAGATTTACTCAGCTGGTTTCTATACAAATGAGAAATCATCCAACACTATGTGATCAAAAGGAAATGATAATGTTATGCCTTTTTTTTAAGATAAGAGTTATTACTTCTATGTCCTATTTTCTCAAGAGTTTAAATTTGAAAGTACTAGTTTAGCAACTAGTCCAGATTTAAAGACTAAACAATATGCACTATTTTAAGAGAGCAAAATGTCATGAAAAGCTATCCTGTGTAATGGGTGTGTATGTGTGTGAACAGGGAAGGGAGCATTGGTTTCTTAGTTTCTCCAAACTCTGAAGTTTGATGGGCTCTTAGAAGTCTGTTTTACAAACTGCCATTCACTAGGAAACTGCAAGGTAATCCTATCTATAGCACAAAATGATATTGCCAGAAAATTTCTTGTACTTTTTCCTAGTAGGTTGCATTCTAATCATGATCTTAAAATACACTCAGAAACCCTGTGCCTAATAGAAGAAAAAGTAGGCCCAAATATCTGCTACATCTGCTTAGGACCTGACTTCCTTAACAAGACTCCTAAAGAACAAGAAGTAAAATCAAGAATCAATAAGTGGGATGGAATCAAACTAAAAAGTTTCTTCGCATTCAAGCATGTGAAGAGAGAGCTTACAGAATGGAAAAAAGATTTATCAAACACACCTCCTCAGATAGAACATTAATCTCCAGGATATATAAAGAACTCAAAAAACTTAACACACACACACACACACACACACACACACACACACACACCACAATCAATAAATGGGCAGACAATTCACAGAAAAAGAAACACAGTCAATCAACAAATATATGAAAAAATGTTCAACATCTCTAGTAATCAAGAGAAATGCAAAACTACACTGAGATTCCATCTTACTGGAGTAATCAGAATGGCAATCATCAAGAATATAAGCAACAATAAATGTTGGTGAGGATGTGGGAAAAAAGGTATACTTCATACATTGTTGGTGGGGCTGTAAATTGGTGCAACCACTATGGAAAGCAGTGTGGAGAGTGGAACAACCATTTGACCCAGTTATCCGACTCCTAGGTTTATACCCAAATGACTTAAAATCAGCATATTACAGTGATACAGCCACATCAATGTTTATAGAAGCTCAATTCAAAACAGCTAAATTATGGAATCAACCTAGATGCCCTTCAACAGATGAATGGATAAAGAAACTGGTATATATACCTAATGGAATATTACCAAGCCTTAAAGAATAAAAAAATTGTGGTATTTGCCAGTAAATGGATGAAACTGGAGAACATCATGCTAAGTGAAATAAGCCAATCCCAAAGAACCAAAGGCCAAATGTTTTCTCTGATATATGGATAATAATTCACAATGGGGGAGGGGGAAGAATAGAGGTATTTTGAACTAGAAAGAGGGGAGTGAAAGGAGGGCAGGGGGCATGGGTATAGGAATAACATTAGAATAAATTGGACATTATTACCCTATGTGCATATATGATTACATCATCTGTAATCATAACATCATGTACAACCAGATGAATGAAAAGTTATACTCCATTTATGTATATCAAAATGTATTCTACTGTCATGTATAACTAATTAAAACAAATAATTCAGAAGACAGACTGAAAAGGAATATACATAGAACAGCAAAATAAACAGCATAGAAAGATGGTCTCTGAAAATGAATTATATGCTCTGGGAAAAAATGGAAATAAGCAACATTTGATTATGCAGAAACCCAAATTGCATTTTTCTGCACTGGTTACTCATCTTTCATGTGCAATGCATTACACCTCATTAGCAGCT
This sequence comes from Callospermophilus lateralis, assembly GCF_048772815.1. Taxonomy (NCBI): domain Eukaryota; kingdom Metazoa; phylum Chordata; class Mammalia; order Rodentia; family Sciuridae; genus Callospermophilus; species Callospermophilus lateralis. Next base: position 254,181 of record NW_027513060.1, read on the forward strand.
CTGCCTGAGGATGGGCAGAAGAAAAAAAGTTCAAAAAAGTTCTGTAGTTTTACCTTGGAAATCTGGGAAAAGGATGGACTACTTGAGAGGATAATGTAGTGTTTTATATTTTATTTACAAGTGCAATCCCAGTTTTCCACTGCTTGCCTCCCCCCCATTCAATCATCCATTTATAGAGCTTACCAGGTCCAACGTTAAGTATAGGAGTGACAAGGGAATCCACAGATGAACAAAACAGCAAATAGGGTTAGTATCTTCCAGTAATTTAGAATGTGAAAACTGGAAGAACCAAATAGATTACACAGTTCAAATACACTGTGGAAGTACGCAGAAGGTACAGGGAGAGCAAAAGGGGTGATACTGAATTCAGATGGAAGAGGTGAGACGGGGTGAGGATTATGGGGAGGTTCTGGTCAAGGAATACTCACTGAAAAAACGTATTCTCAAAGGGAAATGTATTTTGTTCTTTTCTTGGGTTCTAATTTTAAGCTAGAATAACTGAAAGCTAATGATCCAGCCCTCAAAGCCTCACTCATTACCATGAAGAAAAGCTGGGAGGATCACTAGCCAAACAAATCCTCAAGCACTATGATGGGTGGGGCAAGGGCAGACTGGACAGGTCAATTCTTACAGACTTTAAACTTTTTGTTATAGATAATTTCAAAACACACATAAAAGTAGAGATAATAGTAATATGTATCTCCATGTGCTCATGGCCCAGTTTTCAAAAACATCCCCTCATGGACAATCTTGTTTCATCTATAAATTCATCTACTTCTTCTGTCACTAATTATATTGAAGTAAGTCCCAGACTTACTTCAATCTCATCTATAAACATTTCAATATCCTATCTAAAAGAATAGGGGTCTTAAGAAAACACATTCAGTTTAAAATTTACAAGACTAACATATCAATTAGTGTTCAAATTTCCCTATTCTTTAAAAGTTTTTCGAATTAGGATCCAAATAAAGTCAGTCCCCAGAGCGCAACTGGATGTTGCTTATAATGTGGAAGCTGGGAGAACTAAATAGGTTACACAGCTAAAGCACACTATGGAAGCACATAGAGGATACAGGGAGAGCAAAGAAGATGATACTGAATCCTGAATGAAGAGGTGAGATGGGGTGAGGAGTGGTGGGGAGAATCTGGTGAGGGAAAGCTGATGTTGCTTAAGATGATATTCTTTACATACACTGTAAATTTCTTTCTTCCTCCTTTTTCCTCTCTTGCAATCAATTCAATTGTTGAAGAAGCCCAGGTTTTTTTTGTTGAGTTTCTGAGTCTGAATTTTGTTGACTGCATCCTGGGAATGTTTTACTTCCTGTTTTTCCTTAAATTGGCTTTTGAATCTAGAGGCTTAATTAGATTCAGGTTTGTGTTTGTTTGGATCTGCTTTGTTTCTGTTTGTTTTGGCAAGGTAGGCTTTACTTTCATGAGAAGGTTTGCCCTGACTTGCCTCTTTTTATGATATTAACATTTATAGTGGGCTGAAGGTAACTTCCCAAAAGATATGCCCATGTCTTAATCCCTGAAATCTGTGGATGTTACCTCCTTTTGAAAAAGTGTTTTGGCAGATGTAATTAAGGATTCTGAGATAAAAACATGCTGGATTACCTAGGTGGGCCCTAAATCCAATGATAAGACATTAAGAGGGCTGGGGATGTGGCTCAAGCGGTAGCACGCTCGCCTGGCATGCACGGGGTGCTGGGTTTGATCCTCAGCACCATATAAAAATTAAATAAAGATGCTGTGTCCATTGAAAACTAAAAAATAAATATTAAAAAATTCTCTCTCTCTCAAAAAACAAAAGATATTAAGAAAATTACACAGACAAAAGGAGAGGGCAATGTGACCACTGAGGCAGAGAGTGGAGTGAGGTGGCCACAGACACCCAATGAGGTAAGGAATTGTTTTTCCCTTAAAGCTTTTGGAGGAAGTACAGCTTGCTGACACTTAAGATTTCAGATTTCTAGTCAAGGAAATGGAAAAAAGTTGCAAAGGAGTCCTGTGCACTTCTTAAGATCTTTCTCTTTCTCTCTCTTTTTATTTATTTTTCAGTTTTCAGTGGACACAACATCTTTATTTTATTTTATGTGGTGCTGAGGATCGAACCCAGCGCCCCGAGCATGCCAGGCGAGCGAATTACCACTTGAGCCACATCCCCAGCCCTCCTGTGTACTTCTTAATGTCAGCATCCTGCATAGCTATCACACAATAAAAAGCTAGAAAATTGACATTGGTATACACCATAAAGGTTATTAGATTCCACCAATTATACACTTACTCCTTTGGGTATGTTCATTTATATGGCTCTATGCACATGTGTAGCTTCATATAACCACAAACCATAGTCCAGATGCTAAACTGAACCATCACCACAAGACTCCCTTGTGCCCAAATATCTTCAAATTGTGTCTTCCAAATTGCAGCATGTTTCTGTTAATACATAGTCTTGCTAAGATTCATTCTTGTCTACATTTATTTTTGACAGGTTAAATGGAATCTCATGATGATTTTAATTTTCATTTCCTTGATTATTATTATTTTTAAAAAATAGTTGTACACAATACTTTTATTTTCTTTATTTTTATGTGATGCTGAGGATTGAACCCAGGGCCTCGAATGTGCTAGGCAAGTGCACTACCGCTGAGCCACAATCCCAGTCTTTCCTTGATTATTAACAAGGAAAGCATCTGCATTAAGTAGTTAGGGCTGCCACAACAAAGTACAACAGACTGGGGAGCTTAAATATCAGAAACAGATTTCTTTAGAGGTCAAGAGGAAAGAAGTTCAAGATCAAGATACTGGCAGGGTTGGTTTTTACTGTGGGCCATTCTCTATGGCTTAGAGCTGCCACCTTTTTTTGGTATCTTCATATGGTCTCTCTGTGCCTGTTTAATGTCTATAATTCTCAACTTCTTATAAGTACATTAGTCATACTGGATTAGACCCACCCAAATGACCTTATTTTAATTATATCTTTAAAAGTCTATCTTCAAATATGGTCATACTATGAGGTACTAGGGGTTAGGATTTCAACATGAAATTTCCGAGGGCCACAATTCAGCCAATAACAATATCATCTTATATTTTTTATGGTATTTTTTTTCCTGTAACATGCATGCTGTTTGTTTTATTAGTAGTTCATTCCTTTTTATGGGCAAAGAATATTTCACTGCATGTATATACCATGCCATATTTTACTTTCTCAACTACTAGTTGATAAACATTTGAGTTGTTTCCACTGTTTGACTATTATAAATAATGCTACTGTGAACACTCATGTACATTTTTTTGTTTTAATACTTTAAGTTTTCAATATTCTTAAGTGTATTCCTAGGAGCAGAAGTTGAGTCATATGGTAACTATGTGTTTAACTTTTTAAAAAAATTATTAAAGCCATCCTAGTGGGCAGAAAATGATATCTCACTGTGGTTTTAATTTTTGTGTTCATAATGACCAACAATTGCTGAACGTTTTTTCATGTGCTTATTGCCTGTACATCTTCTCAGAGGAAATGTCTACTCAAGTCTTTTGCCCATTTTTTAAAAAATATTTTTTTAGATGTTGATGGATCTTTATTTTATTCATTTATTTAAATTCGGTGCTGAGAATCGAACCCAGGGCCTCACACATGCTAGGCAATGCTCTACCACCGAGCCACAACTCCAGCCCCAGGTCTTTTGCCCATTTTAAGAATTGTTATTTTGTTGTTGAGTTGTAAGAGTCCTTTATATAAATCTGTTTATAAAATCCTTAATAGATAAATTTAAATATCAGATGTGCAAACATTTCTTCCATCTTTGGGTCTTTTTTTAAAAAACATTCCTGAATAGTGTCCTTTGATGTGTTAAGAGTTTTTAATTTGATAAGTACAATTATCTGCTTTTTTTCTTCTTTTTAATTTCTCTTTTTTTGTTCTTCTAAAATGTTTTTAGCTGTTGATGGACCTTTCTTTATTTATATGCGGTTGATAATTAAACCCAGTGTCTAGCCTCACGCATGCTAGACAAGTGCTCTACCACTGAGCTATAACTCCAGCCCGCCCGTCTTTCTTTCTTTCCTTTTCCTTTCTTTCCTTTCCTTTCTTTCCCCTTCCTCCCTCCCTCCCTTCCTCCCTCCCTTCCTTCCTTCCATGTTGGGGGATCAAACTCAGGGCCTTGCACATGCTAGGCAAGTGCTCCATCACTGAGCTGTATTCCTAGCCCTATTTTTAGTCTTATTATGCTTTTGATGTCAAATCTAAGAATACACTATTAAATCCAAAGTAATAAAGACTTACTTTTATATTTTCTCCTATAGTTAGATCACTGATACACTTTGAGCTAATTTTTGTGCAGCAGAGGTTCGACTTATTTAAACTCTGTTCTTTTGCACTTGTCCCAGAACTTTTGTTGAAGATATTATTCTTTTGTCTTTGAATGGTCATAATACCCTTGTGGAAAAATCAATTGTCTACAGATACATGTGTTTATTTCTAGAGTATCAATTTTATTTCATTAATTTATATGCCCATCTTTATGCTTCTACCACACTCTACTTGTAGTATGTTTTGAAATTTGGAAGTGTGAGTCCTCCAACTGTTTATCCTTTTCAATGTTGCTTTGGTTATTTAAAGTTCCTTACAGTTCCATGTAAATTTTTTTTTTTAAATTTTTTTTATTCAAAACATTACAAAGATTCAGAATCACATCGGTTACACATCCATATTTTTACATAATACCATAATAGTAACTGTTGTATTCTGCTACCTTTCCTATCCTCTACTATCCCCCCTCCCCTCCCCTCCCATCTTCTCTCTCTTTGAAGAGTGCCTTTTCCATTTCTGCAAAACAGGTCACTGGAATTTTGACAGGATTGCATTAAATCTGTAGATCATTTTGGAATATATTAAAAATTATCGATATGAAAGCCTCAAATCCACAAACATTTATTATAATCCAATTATTCAGTTCTTTTTTTCTGCAGTGTTTTATAGTTTTTACTCTTCAATGTCTTTGGTCAAAAAATTTTTTCCTGGGCTTGGGATGTGGCTCAAGCGGTAGCTCGCTCACCTGGCATGCGTGCGGCCTGGGTTTGATCCTCAGTACCACATACAAACAAAGATGTTGTGTCTGCGAAAAACTAAAATTTTTTTAAAAAAAATCCTCTCTCTCTCTTTTAAAAATTTTTGTTTCCTGTGTATTTTATTCTTTGGATACTATTATAACTGCAATTGTTTTCTTAATTTTCTTTTTGGAAAAGAATTATCATTAATAGAGTGTAGAAACACAATGGGTTATTGTGTTTGATTCTGTACCCACAAGATAAAACTTTGCTCAATTATTTTATTAGCTATAGTAGTAATTACACGAATTCTATAGTTTTCTACATATAATCATGTCATCTGAAAGCAGAGGTCATTTTAATTCTTCTTTTCCTTTTCCTTACCTAATTGCTCTAGCTAGGACTTCTAGTACAAAGGTGGATAGCAGGAGTGAAAGCAGGCATCCTCATTTTGTTCCTGATTTTAGTGTGGAAACCCTTTCAGTCTTTTATCATTGAGTATGATACTAAATCTGGTTTTCCACAAAAACTATCAAGGTGTGGATGTTCCCTTCTATTTCTAATTTGCTGAGTTTTTCAACCCATTAAAGGGGGTTGAATTTTCTTAAATGTTTTTTCTGTGTCTACTAAAGTGATCAAGTGATTTTCACCTTATTTTATTAAATTTACTTTTTTGGTTAATCTTTAAGGTATTAAGATTGGTAATATTAGAGAATTTAACTTTCAAAAGAAATACAGAATAACATTGTTATTTTATGACTTGTTCAAAGAGCTATGTTATTCATCAGTAGGAGTTCTTTATATAGACAGAAAACAATCACACATAAACTATTAGGGCCAGTAGAGCTAGTTTTAGAGTTATGATCCCAGAGAAAATAATCTATGATAACATCTGCTTCAGTTACATACAAAGCATTTCATAAAATATTAAGGAGAAAAGCAAGCTTCATAAATAATTAAAATTTAATAAAAGCTCCTAGACCCAGCTGTTTTCATTTAGAGGATGAAAGATATAGACAGCACCTTAACAATTATAGTGTGTTATGTCAGTATGAATTACCCCCCAAATATCTTTGGGAATATGTTACATTTTAGACATGTTAGAAAAATAGATTTTTACCTCAGAAGACAGAGTAATAATGATGTACAGTAAAAAAATCTAAAGACTTTCAAACTTCCCAGTAGGTTATCAAATCACCTAGTTGCCTTCAGCAGTTTGACAAGAGTCATGTAACAAGCTCTTTATAACAGAAAAGCACAAGGCATAAAACTTGTAGGTGTAAGCTTTTCTCACTTGGAACAAAAGGGAGCCTCTCCCGGATATATCATTCTTGTTAAAATTTTATTCCCACCACTTTCACCATAAACATAAGAGCATCTCATTAATTGCTCATCCCTGGGGAACAAAACACTCACATTAGGGAAGGCACAAAATGAAAGCTTATCTCTTTATGTATCCAAACTAATTCATAAATTCTTAATATATTTTAAATTAAAGTAACAAACTACAGGAATAATATAACATAGTATAACACAGTAGAAAAATACATAGAGCACTATGTGCATGTGACCCTGGGTAAGTCATATAAACTACCTGAGTCTGTGTTCCTCTCCATCAGATGAGCATGTTAATACCAATGACATGGGTTTCACAGTATGAGATGTAGATGTGCTAAAGAAAATCCTAGGAAATTAGGTGTGTGTACAATATTAGCGACTTGTTATAACCATGTTTTCTAAACTACCAGTACTGTACCCAAGCTAACTTTTTCTTGGAAAAAGAAATTTCAAAAAAGTTTAAAAGGATAGAATAAAAATATGAATAAAAATTGTTTTCCAATAAAATTAGAAATGAAAAATGTCACCTTACCATATAGTTGCACTGAATGCAAACTGTAAAATTCACTTCTAAATAATTCATGGGTTAATATAGAAATAACAATAAAAGCCCTACATATCACAGAGGGAGAAATTTTTTAGCCTTAAATGGGTTTACTTGAAAACAGAAAGACTGAAAATAAAGGTCCTAAATAGGAAAATAAGCTTGAGAAAGACAAGAACATAAACTTTAAAAAAAGAAATAATGTAGATAAAGGTAAAACTTAGGGACATAGCATTGGGAAGCAGAACAAAAGCTGGTTCTGGCAAAGATGAATAAAGGACTGGTATGTTAGATCAAAATAAGAAAGCAAGGCAATATTTGAAATAAAAAGAGAAATAACCAGAGGCAAAAAAGCATATGAGAAACTTATGCCATCAAGTCTGGTAACAACTGAAATAGACAACTGTTTAGAAAATGCAGGTTACCAAAATGTATTGAAAAAGAAGCAGAAAACCTGAATGGACCAATGAATAAAAAGGATTTGGTAAATGGTCAGAAACTAAGCACTACATAGAAGGAATTAAGTTATGATGCTTCCTTTAAGACTTAGAAAATGGAAAGATCGCCCATGTTCTTGGATAGGCAGAATAAATACTGTCAAAATAGCCATACCAAAAGTGTTATAAGATTTAATGCAATTCCTTTTTTTTATTATTGGTTGTTCAAAACATTACAAAGCTCTTGACATACCATATTTCATACATTTTATTCAAGTGGGTTATGAACTCCCATTTTTACCCCGTATACAGATGCAGAATCACATTTTAATGCAATTCCTATTACAATTCCAATGACATTCTTCATAGAAATAGAAAAAGCAGACATGAAATTCATTTGGAAAAATAAGAGGCCCAGAATAGCCAAAGCAATCCTTAGTTTGGTAAGATAGTGAAGCAGGAGGCATCACAATACCAGAACCTAAATTATACTCAGACCTATAGTAACAAAAACAAATGGTGCTGGGAAAACTAGAAATACATATGTAGCAAAATTAAATTAAACACCTACCTCTCACCCTGCATAAAACTCAACTCAAAATGGATCAAAGACCTTGGCAAGACCCTGTGCCTACTGGAAGGAAAAACAGGCACAAATCTTCATCATGCTGGGTTAGGAACCGAATTCCTCAACAAGATTCCTAAAGCCCAAAAAATAAAATCAATACTAAATGGGATGCTGTCAAACCAAAAAGCTTCTTCACAGCAAAGGAAACAATAAAGAATGTGAAGAGAGAGCCTACAGAATTGGAGAAAATCTTTACCATCTGCACCTCAGATAGAGCATTAATCTCTAGGATATATAAAGGACTCAAAAAACTTAACAAAAAAAAAAAAAAAAAGAAAGAAAGAAAAAAGAAAAGAAAAGAAAAGAAAAGAAAAACAAAAACAAACAAATCAATAAATGGGCTAAGAAACTGAACAGACACTTCACAGAAGAAACACAATCAATCAACAAATATAATTGCTAGAGATGTCGAACAAAAAATGTTCGACATCTCTAGCAATTGAGAAAATGCAAATTAAAACTACATTGAGACTTCATCTCATTACAGTCAGAATGGCAATTACCAAGAATATAAGTAACAATAAATGTTGGCAAGGATGTGGGGCAAACGGTATACTCATAGACTACAAATTGGTGCAACCACTCTGGAAAGCAGTATGGAGATTGCTCAGAAAACTTGGGAGTGCAACAACCATTTGACTCACCTATCCCACTCCTCTGCATATCCCTAAAGGACTTAAAATCAGCATACTATAGTGATGTGGCCCCATCAATGGTTATAGCAGCTCAATTCACATTAGCTAAGATATGGAACCAACTTAGGTGCCTTCAACAGATGAATGGATAAAGATAATGTGATTATACACACACACACACACACACACACACACAATGAATATTATTCAGTCATAAAGAAGAATAAAATTATGGCATTTGCCAGTAAATGGATGGAACTGGAGACTATCATACTAAGTGAAATAAGCCAACCACAAAAAAACAAAGGCTGAATGTTCTAATATGTGGATGCAACACACAATGGGGTGGGTGGGAGAATAGCTTTTCATTGGATTAGATAAAGGGGAATGAAGGGAAGGGAGGGGGGCATGAGAATAGGAAAGACAGTAGAATGAATTAGAAATAATTTCCCTATGTCTATACATGAATATGCGACCAGTGTTAACTCCACATCACAAGAATGGAAAGTTATACTCCATGTATATATAATATGTCAAAATACAGTTTACTGTCATGTACAACTAAAAAGACCAAAAAGTATTTTTTCCTGGCCCCTATAGCTTTACACATGCTAGGCAAGCATTCTCCCACTAAGCTATATCCCCAGCCTGGCCAAGATGCTTTTACAGACCTTTTTTCAACATTTTCTTGTGAAAAATTTAAAATATGCACATAGTAAAATAAAAAGAATTAGATAATGAACACCTAGATACCCATTGTAATTCTGCAATTAATATTTTACTTCATTTTCTTTCACACACTTTTATCTATCTATCCATCCATCCTTCTTTTTACATATGAATCCTTCTGTTTTTTTTTGGGGGGGGGATTCTGGGGGTTAAGAATATACAAAATAGACATATGACAAGACTTAAAGTACCAGGGTAGTAATGTTTATATTTCCCCATCACCTTTTCATTTCTAATGTTTTTCTAATAGATCATTAAAATTCTGGTATATTGAAAAGAATATATACATAAGGAGGAAAAAAAGTTTGTGCCCCTTTTCTTTCCCGTCTTTGGATACTGTCATGCAAAGAAGGATACTCTGATCCCTTTACAAATGGTTTCTAAAAGATATAGTCAGTTCCCACTTCCCCTGCCAAAAAAAGAGAATTGAACAGGATCTTTTAAAGCAGCAGCTACAAAACACATACATTTTTATAAATGTATGCACTCAGTCAGGAAACATTTACTATGTATTTCATTTATTAGGAAGAATATAACATTTACTAATCACAAGAATAATTAATCTTTCAAAAGAATAGTTCCACTACAAAAAAATTTACTCTATTAGAACCTAAAGAAAAGAAATTACATATATTTTTTCTACACACATTGGGACATGTGAGCAAAGTTGACAGATCAGTATTTTTAAATGAAAAGACTAGTGTTGAAGAATGACAGCATATGTCAAAAACCATGATACTGTAGTATTCAATCTGAAGTAGGAGGATGTTTCTGTTCCCCTGTGGATGAGTTAGAAGGATGCTGTCTCCAGACAGTTGTCCTTTAAGCATTCTTCTAGTATTACATTAGTTTCTTTGTTTTGTTTGTAGCAAAAACACGTTGAATTCTGAAATGGTTAACACCACCCACTGCAGTGAAGGTACTTTACCTTGCTGGAGTTCTCTAACAAAAACTGGAATGTGTTCTGCACAGTTTGGCATGTTTCTAACTCAGTCCGGCTGAAGGCTATTAAATAATCCTTGAGGTGATCATACACATTGCCATCGAGAGCCTAGAATAGAGGTGCAAATAAAAGCAAAAAAAAAAAGTTGTGATAAAGTTGACACATAATACCTCTATGTCCACAAGAAAAGTATGAAAGTTCAGTTTGAAATCTATTAATAATAAATGCACAGGATATAGACTGTTGAGTAAGAATAATATAAACAGTTAACAATCACTTGAGAAATGCTGAATCTCTCTAATAAAAAAGCAACTACAAAAGGTAAAATCCAGGGGCTAGTTTTGTGGCTCCACAGCACCACATTCAATAAATAAATAAATGTATTGTGTCCATCTGCAACTAAAAAAAGATATTTTTAAAAAGGTAAATTTCAACACTGGTAAAGCTGAAAGTGAAACAGAACATGACATGGAGACAAAAACTTCTGGTTTCTGATCTTTACTCATCTGCTTGTTACAATTTCTCTAGATACTTTATGTCAGAGGAGGCACAGACATTTAATACAATAATAAAAGCAAAGAATCCAGGCACAACTCTTGGAACAGTTACTCAATAAAAAATCTCCTCCATTTTAGTTAGCATATACTTACCAAAGGAAGGTCAGAGAAAAAACAATAAAAGTATTTTTAAAAAATGACTCAGATTCTGTTTTGTTTTCTATCTCTATGACTATTTTGGACAGTTCACATAAATGAAATCATATAATATTTGGCCTGGATCCTGTTACTTGGCATAATGTTTCAAGGTCCATCAATGTAATAATATTTCATTCCTTTTTACAGCTAAATAATACTCCACCATATGGATGTACTCTTTTGTTTAGCCATTTCTTCAGTTGATAAAAATTCATTCCCTTTCCACTATTATGAATAATGCTGCTATGAACATTTGTTTGAACACCTATATGAAGATTGAGCACACAAATGAAAATGTTCTTGTCATTCATATCTAAAACAGAGTCCAGAGGTCATGGGAAACACTTAGGTTTCTAATGACTGTTCCAGGAACTTCCCTGGCAGGCTAATCCAGCGAAATCGCCTCCATTAAGTCTGCATTTTCATAGATTTCCTCTGTCCAATGAAACCACTAACCTTTCCTTTGTTTTCCGGACATATCAAAGGCCATCCTGGCCTGTGTACAGGTATCCTGGACTGCAATCTTATTTTTTTATTACTCCTAAATAAAACCTTATTTTTTTCTTTTGGAGATTCGTCTCTCCATTTAACTCTGACACCATTTCTCCCAGGAATATACCTAGGAATGGAATTGCTGGGTTACAGGGTAATCCTCTATTTTTCTGTTTGAGAAACTGTTAAAACAATTTTTCACAGTGGCTACACCTGTCCACCAGTCCATGAGGATTCCCATTTCTCCAAATTCTTGCCAACAGTTGTTATTTTTTGGTTTTGGTATTTTGTTTTTTAAAATTATGAAAACCATTCTAGTGGTTGGGAAATGGTATCTCACTATGGCTTTGGTTTGTATTTCTCTAATGCAATGATGTGCTTATTGGCCATATATATGTCTTTTGGAGAAATGTCTATTCAAGTCCTTGACTCATTTTTTAATTGGGTTGTCTTTTTGATGTTGAATTTTAAGCATTCTTTACATATTTTGGATACTAGACTCTTGCAAGATATGTAATTTTCAAATATTTTCTCCCATTCTGTAAGCTGTCTTTTCACTTTCTTGATTGGTGACTTTTGATAAATGAAGGCTTTAAATTTTGATACATTCTTGCTTAGCTATTTTTTTTTCCTGAAGGTATTTTGGTGATACATATAAGAATACTCAACAAAGGTTTTATATTAAATTCCATTGGTATCTTATGTTTGTCTATTGCATTAACCTTTTTTTATAAAATTGATTTTTTAAAAAAAATTCTGTCCCCAAATAGCAAATATTCACCTTTTGAAGTGATCAGACCACTAGATGGCACCACCAAGCACTTGAAATACAAGCAGCACAGATATCTTTAATACAATATCCATGTTGTTATGTAATATGACCAGAAACTGCTGGTGTTAAATTGGAATAAAATCCCTACCTTAAGACATGCTTTTTATAAACTTTTTTAAAAAAAAATGGAAACATTTAACTTCTGACATAAAGGTTTTGGCTTAGAAATGCTGGTAGTGGGTAGCGATAAAGTGTTTGCAGGAACCACTGAAGTCTTTTTTTTTTTTAACATACAGCAAATGATAAAACAAGCATTATGAGTTTTTAAAAGAGTGACATGCATTTTAAGGTGAAACACACACACACACGCACACACACACACACACACATAGTTCTTGTGACCTTAATACTGAGTACCAACTATGCCTAGGTCTTGTGCTAGCTCTATGGGTCCAAGTGATAAGAAACTGGAAATTAAAAAAAAAAAAGTTTTTTGTTTGTTTCTGCAGTGCCTAGAAATCAAACATAGGATTTCATACTTTCCAAAGCCTGTACTCTACTACTGAGCTAACCCCGCAGTCCTCAAAGTCCTTTTCTTACTTCTCATTTATACCACTGTAACAATCTCCTGTGGCCCTGCACACAGCTGTTCCTTCTCACTAACCCTCTTGCACACTAAAATCAGGAGGATGTTTTGAAACTACTTATTTTACTTGACTGCTCAACACTGTCCACTCGCCACCTATCACATTTAGGATGCTTTTAAAAAATTCTTTATCATGGACTACATGATTTGACTTGGTTTATGTCTTTTGCTTCCTCACTTAATTACTCTCTTATTCTTTTCCTCATTACACTTTCTGTACAACACACATCTTTCAGCTCCACCAATACTCCCTGAGCTTTCACACAAGCTTTCCTCTGCCTTGATTACCCTCAGCCCTCCCTTTCTGGCTCACTCTTATTCATCTTGAAGAACTTCACTTGATCATTATCTACTCTGGATATCTCTCTTCTCTTTCTTAGCTTTTTTTTTTTTCCTGAAGGTATTTCTCTTTCTGCTTCATAACATGTTACCTCATGCTTATAATATTTGTCTGTCTTTCCTTGGGATCTACATGGAAGAGAGATCATGCCTGTCTGTTCATCACTACATCTTCTGTGCTAATTATGGAGATTGACATATTAGTAGTGCTCAATAAATATTTGTTTTACAAATAACACATGGATCAAAATTCACAGGATTGAAGAAGAATGCACCCACACAGAACCTCATAACTAAAAATTTAAGCCTAATGATGTTATAATTAGCAAAATTTTGGAAAAGACACATAAGTAACTGACCTCACAAAATTCTGTCTAATGTAGTGTTTTCAAAACTTTATAGTATAGCATCTGATGTAGAATCCCATGGCATGATACATGACTTTGCATGCTTCCTTCTTCCCAGAACAGATTCTGCTTCCCTGAGCATAGGGGCAAGCTCCTAAGACCAAGCTGGTAATGCAAGGCAGAACTTAATATCCCTGCTCTCTTCCTGCAGTTACTGGGCACAGGCAGGCACTTGATCTAAATTAGAGCATCCTGGGATAGAAGCCGCAACAAGTCCAAAATGGCCTATCTTTCACACCACATGACTATTCTCACCTTGTAGATATTTATTCATATTTGTGTAGGAGAGAATTAAAACAACTCATAAAGAAAAGCTGTGATGAGAAATCTGAGAGTAAAGATGGCAAGGGGGACTAGAGAGAGAGATCTGGGCAGTGTCCTGGAATAGGGTAGTTCCTAAAGCAAGCTCTTCTGTGATTTGTTTACAGTAGCCAACACATTCCCATTTTTAAAGCTACTTTGAGTTGAGTCTTTGTTACCTGCAATCAAAAGAATCCTCACTAAAGATGAATGAATGACAACTGTAGCTTATATCAACCATATCTAAATTGTATGTTTTGGTTGTATTAAAAGGAAAAAAAATCAACAACCCTTGATTCACATAGATAATTGCAAATAAAATTAATAGTTTGCTTTTCAATATTCCTTTATCTAAGTGGATCTAATACCTTAAGGCAACAACTTTTTATGTCAGAGATGAATAAAATGTAATCCAAAAGCTGCATCTATTCTTATAAATTTGAAGGAATAACTATTTAAAGCTTATGCTAAATGTAAAAGTATCACAACTATAAAAGTTTGATAAGGACATGCATAGTAAAGATGCATCTGTGTCTTGTCTAGCATTTAAACATTTAACTAAGACATAAGAATGTTCTCAAAGTACACTTGTTCAATTTCAAATTGAGCAGATGTGCACAAATTTTAGTTCAAAGAGACCTGTGTAAAGAGTCATAAAACTTTTTAAAAATGCTCAGAAATTGAAAGCATTCTTTCAAGGTTTATACAAATACTGAACTAACCTGACAATATCAGTTCCTTGGTTGTTTTCCATATGAAAAATTTGGTAGGTAACTTAACCAAATGTACATTTTAAAAAACAGTCAAACTGGGTACAGTGGTGCACATCTGTAATTCCATTGGCTCAAGAGGCTAAGGCTAGAGGACCACAACTTCAAAGCCAGCCTCAGCAACTTAGTAAGCTACTCAGTAACTTAGTAAGACCTTGTTTCAAAAAATAAATAAATATTTTTTTTTAAAAAAGGACCAGAGATGTGGCACAGTGGTTAAGCATCCCTGGGTTCAATCCCTAGTACAAAACAAACAAACAAAAAATGCCAAACATGTGACTGACTACCTAATACAAATTCTTAAAAAAGGAGAATTCTGTAATATTTAGGCTGAGAAACAATGGGACCCGTAAACAGCAATATATTTTAATGGTCCAATGGTGTTTTTGAAAAACAAAACACCTGAATTTGAATGCCTTCAGTAGCCATGCTCTTTTCAGTTAGCTAGCTGCACATCACCTGTTATCCATTCACCTTAACTCTACCCTCTACTCATTCTATCTGCTTTATTTCTAAAATCAGTTGAGTTTAGAACCAAAACCCATAATGGTAAATATGCAAAATAGTAAGAAAAATTGGAAATAGTCTAAAGACAAATGAAAAACTTAGAATTCTAAGATGTTTCACTGAACATTTAATTTACAGGAAAGTATAAATTCCCTGGAACTTATTTGAAGAGAAAAAATATGACGAGTTAGAAATTTGGAGAAATTTTTTTTCTAAGCATTTGATGCAATTTCCCCTAATGTGAGAACAGTGGCCTCCTTATTTTCAATTCAGAAAGGTCATAAAGTCTTTAGTCAGCATTATGCTAAAATCTCCTGAATTTCCTTAATGCAGCCTAGAAAAACAAACTTCTTTTCTGAGAGCCATGAGTATTTCTAAAATAGTCTTTGGTAAAAGTCAAGGAAATAAATATCAAAATGATAAATGTGAGCTGTCTTGAAATTCTACAGTTCTCCTTTGCTGATGTTGGAAGCAAACACTGATTGTCTGTATGCTTTTGTTTATCTTTCTCAGAAGATCCCAAGCTGTACCTGCAGACAAAGTAGCTTCTTACAGATTAAAACAACAATAATAATAACAACAAAAGAAATCAAAGCAAGTACGGCTGCTTTGCATTACTGTAAATATCTGAACATGTGGCTGAATTTGTCAATTGATATAAAGTAAAATTAAAAACACATCACCTAATTTTATACTTGGTTGTTTTGTTTTAGATCTCTGAGCTACATAAGAGTTCTGTGAAAGAGGAAGGAAATAGGAAAGTCTCTGTCTGTGACTTACAAAGTCAACAAAGAAAAAATTCAAAACTGCTTTTCTAAAGTCTGTGTTGTCTACTGGCACACAAGTGAAGTCAGATGCCAAAAGATCTGCTGTACTGCTCATGGCCAGGCAGTCTGAATGTGCTACAACCACATGATGCTGAGGCAGCAACCCCAGTGCGGCACATCCAAGAGGAAACCTGAACCACGCACACCTGCATTCAAATCCCAGTCCAGCTCCTACTAGCAGTATCACTCTACAAAGACTCTTTAAAAAAAATGGGCCAAGGACCTTTATTTTATTTTTATGTGGTGCTGAGGACCAAACCCAGGGCCTCGCACGTGCTAGGCGAGCACTCTACCCCTGAGCCACAACTCCAGCCCCTCTACAAAGACTTTTAACCTTGAGCTTTACACACCTGAACCGATGGAATAATAAAACTTAACCATTTCTACCAGAGAATTTTACCAATTTTCCTATAAAACTATGTAAGATTGGGGGCTGGGGTTGTGGCTCAGTGGTAGAGTGCTTGCCTAGCACGTATGAGACATTGGGTTCAATTCTCAGTACCACATAAAAATAAATAAAGTAAAGGTCTATTGACGACTAAAAGAAAAAAAAAAGACTGTGAGGAATTTTGGTGACAGGTTTGGTTTGAGTCTACTGTGTACTTGAATAGTATAACTTCTAAGTTTATTTCCTTATCTATAAAATAAAGAGATAATAACAGTATCTTCTAATTAAGTCTTTTAAATAGGTATTTTCTATGCTGTATTTTAATTCTCTTATTTCTTTTACTATAATTGTGGAGCTGTATTTGTAGTGGTTGACAGGGATTATAATTAACATCTTCACTTAAAACAATCTGGTTTGGATTAATACACACTTAATTTAAATCCCATACAACAACTCTGCTCCCATACGACTCTATTCCCTCCCTTCTCGGTGCTATTTATTGTCATAGAAATATATCTTTATACATTATAAGTCCATCAAAAATGTTTAATAATTATTGTTTCATGCATTGTCCTGGGGACTGAGCCTAGGGGCACTCAACCACTGAACCACATCCCCAGCCCTTTTTATATTTTATGTAGAAACAGGGTCTCGCTGAGTTGCTTAGGGCCTTGCCAAGTTGCTGAGGCTGGCTTTGAACTCAAAATCCTCTTGCCTCAGACTTCTGAGACACTGGGATAACAGGCGTGTGCCACTGCGCCTAACTCACGCATTTTCTTTTAAAGCAGACATTACATTATCCACTCTTTCTTGGTCTAGATAACCTCATTATTCTTGCCTTTAAGTTCGCAGATTCTTTCTTCTGCCAGCTCAATTTTGTTGTCAAAAACATTCAGAATATTTTATTTCAGTTATTATACTTTTGTATGTGAGTGTGTGATGCTGGGAGTCAAACTCAGGGCCTTACAAATGCTAGGCAAGCACTACCAATAAGCTACACCCCCATCTCAGTGATTGTACTTTTTAACTTCAGAATTTCTATTTGGTTCCCTTTTAAAATTTGTATCTCTGTTGACATTTTATGTTTGGTGAGATTCATTTTTATAATTTCCTTTACTTCTTTAGACATGGTTTCCATTAGCTATTTGGCTATAATAAAAATAGGTGCTTTTAAATCTTTAAACTAATAAGTCCCCCGTAACTTCTGCAGGGACAGTTTCTGTTGACTCCTTTTTTATCCTCCATATGGGCCATACATCCTGTTTCTCTACATGTCTCATATATCTTTTTTGTTGTTGTTGTTAAAAATGAAACATTAAAATGGCAGCTCATCAACTGCACCACCCCAGCAGCAAAGAAATTCACTTCTTTAGCAGTGGTCCTGATGACCCATAGGTAGTGAGGATATGTGCACATATGTGGAGCTGGAGCAAACAGACCTGGAGGGCAAAAAGACCTCATACAGAGAAACTGACATAAGTTCAGGTCTTCAGGTGTCTGAACCAGAGAAATGTAAAGATAAGACAATAGGTAGAACTGATGCAAACAGAACTATTCTTGACATTCCAATTTAGTCATAGAATTTTCTCATATCTATCTTTTGACTGTATTATTTACATGGCATCCTTTCTGTGTATTTTTGATGATGAAGTACTGAAACTCCAGAAAGTACTTAGCATGAAGAATATCAAGTCTCGTTCATGAGGAAATATCACTGATGCTGATCTAAATGTTCCTTTAAAAAAATTTATTATTTAATTATAGTTGGACACAATACCTTTATTTATTTTTATGTGGTGCTGAGGATTGAACCCAGGGCTTCGTAAGTGCTAGGCGAGTGCTCTACCACTGTGCCACATCCCCAGCCCTCTAAATGTTCTTTACATTGAAATTCTAGAGAAGAGTTAATATACGTTTCTTGGACATGTGGAACCATTAAAGGAAACAAACCTATCCTCTTATATGCTTCAACTGTTCTCTTATGAAACAACAATTGCTGGTTGGTGGTCTGATTCTTTTTAGACCCACAACAGCCTCCATCTAACAGAAACAATATTAGGCAGATGCTGTACACGTGACAGCTAAATTTCTTTGCATCTGCCAAATCTGTGCAATTTTGGGATACTATGATATAAAAGAACCTGTGATAAACACAATATTTAAGTAATTATACCCAGCAATTCAATTCAATAAAATATTTCTTGAGATCTTAACTGTGTGTCAAGAACTATGTTGAAACTGAATTTGTATTTGTTTTTAAATAAATAACCATGAGAAATGCTCCAAGTATTAAAAACAAGCATGTAATAGGATAATTTTAACTACCAGCGGTGACAGAAGAGAGGCATCTGGACAAATATTAATATTTAAGGAAGATTTTCTAGAGAAAATGATCCCTGAGTGCACTCAATACAGGTTGAGCATCCCTAATCTAAAACTCCCAAATCCAAAATACTATGAAATCTGAAATGTTTTTAATGCCACGATACTAAAAAATTGTGGATTTGGGGGAACAATTCAGATTTCCAGATTAGGGATGCTCAATTGGGAAAATCTATGCAAATATTCCCCAAATCTGAAAAACTGCAAAATCTAAAATAGTCCCAAGCATTTCAGATAGGGCTTCTCAATTTGTGTCTTGCAAGGCACTATGGGAAATACAAAACATAAAACATGTGAAACAATTAAAGAATAATATAGGCTATGCGCAATGGCACATGCCTGTAATCCCCATGGCTCAGGAAGCTGAGGCAGGATAGTTAGTTCAAAGCCATCCTCAGCAACTTAGCAAGGCCCTAAGCAGCTCAGTGAGACCCTATCTCTAAAATATAAAAAAAGGCTGGGGATGTGGCTCAATGGTTAAGTGAGCCTGGATTCAATCCTTGGTTATGCGGGGTAGGGAGGGGAGGAGTGGTGTCTGAGTTACTAAATATGTAATGTAGGGTATTTTAAAATTTAAATTTTACTTTTTTGATATTTAGTTATTTAGAATACCAAATCTTTCAAGTTCAGAATATATTAAAAAAAAAGAATTTGGTTTTCTTTATTATAAACGTTAACATGTCTATACTAAAGTCAATTCCAGTAAAAAAACTCTGCTTGCGAAACAGTATTTGGATCACAGAAAAAATCATTAGCTAAGGACATTTATGAAAGAAGGTCAAGAAACACAGGATCCATTTCTCAGCACCAATGACAGTAATTCCTCCCTAAAAAAAAAAAAAAAAGAAAATCACAACTAAACATTTTATTTTTCCAATTAGTAAGACTGATGCTTCCATAGACTGTGTGTCTCAATACTTTCTAAGGAATGGGCTTAAAATTCTAAAACAAAAAAAGTTCAATTCCTTATTCCAAAGTTTAAGGTATCTACAATTCTAACTTAATTTTGCTAAAAGAATTATGGAAGTTTAT
Source organism: Callospermophilus lateralis (assembly GCF_048772815.1). NCBI lineage: Eukaryota > Metazoa > Chordata > Mammalia > Rodentia > Sciuridae > Callospermophilus > Callospermophilus lateralis. The sequence goes on from NW_027513060.1 coordinate 274,038, forward strand.
TTAGATGTTAAAAATTGCCTAATTGGTAAAAATCTTTTCAGTTTCTCTGTTAGATTTTGATCTCTTAGAGAAATTTCCCTGACCTTTAGGAAATCTATGAAGCAGGCTGGTGGTTCTTTCTATAAGCAAGTAGTAAAGTTCCAGGGGGCTTCTCTGAGCACATCTGTGCCCTGCTTACACAGCCCCTCTGGCAGGAGCTCCTAGTGTGACAACATAACAGCCTCATGTAGAAAGTGAAAAGGCATTTATGGCCTCACGTAGATGATTCTTGGGCTCGAATTTCACAAAAGCAAGGGAAATAAGTTTCAGCCCTAACTAAGTAGGAAACTGCTTTGCCATTAGTATTAGCCTTTTGTTTTTCAAGAGAGAGAGAGAGAGCGAGAGAGAGAGAGAGAGAGAGAGAGAGAGAGAGAGAGAATGAGAGAGAATTTTTTAATATATATTTTTTTAGTTTTTCCGTGGACACAATATCTTTATTTTATTTTTATGTGGTGCTGAGGATCAAACCCAGCGCCCCGTGCAGGCCAGGCGAGCACCCTACGGCTTGAGCTATATCCCCAGCCCAAGTATTAGCCTTTTTAACTCATTACTATTTAAGATTTCAAAGACTGAAATCTTGGAACAATATTTATTTATTCATGGTACAGGGGATCGAACCCAGGGCCTCATACATGCTAGGCAAGCACTTTAATACTAAGCCACATCTCCAACCACTCCAATAATATTTAAATGGTCCTTTGTGTTTGTTTATGCTTATCAGAAAATGCACCACACTGTTAATACTAAAAAGATCTTTCATAAAGCATATTGATATTCCTGTTGATAAACCACTTTGATCAGAAACATGTTGTTTATAAAATGCAGTTATACAAAATATCATTTTATTTGCTAATAGTCACTGTATCATCCATGTCTAAAATAGTATCTAAGAGAATATAAGTATTTAAAAATGACTTTAGAGGGCTGCGGATATAGCTCAGTTGGTAGAGTGCGTTCCTTGTGTGCACAACACCCTGGGTTCAATCCCCAGCACCACACACACACACAAACACACACATACACACACACAAAAAAAAACCCCAACAACTTAAAAATGACTTTAAATGTCAGTTTGCTTAGTATCATTACTAAATAAAAATGTTTAACTTATAAATAAGCAAAAATTAAATCTTTAAAATGTTAATAATAGCCCATGTTCATTCACAAATTGTCACACACACACTTGTTTTTTTTTTTTAAATCCTAGGGACTGAACAAAAGACAAGAAAGAACATGCCAAGGTGAGAGAATCATTTTCTACTGTGCAGTGGGGTTATTTCCTGTACTCTGCAAATTTTCTTTTGTTACGTTAGTAACCAAGTGAAAAATATATCAAATGAAAAATACACCTTTTTAAAAAATTAAAGAAAATCAAATGATACTTTATTATTATTTTTTGCTATACAATAGTATGCTATATGATATGCTATTTGCTTTATTTTTATTGTAGTTATCCTAGTAAGTGAGAAAGAATAGTTAAAATGGAAGCAGCCAGTTAAGTTTTATCAAACCCAAGAAAAGGTAAGGTTTGAGAAAAAGAGAGTGGCTAATTACCAAATGCTGCTGTGAAGAATAATAACTGTAAAAGGTAATAATGCCATTATTACTGACACCGTGAGAACAGTTTTATTGGTACACTGGGAGTGGAAGCCAGATTATTAAAGCAATCACAACCAACTTCATAAAGCCTAGCTAAGGGGCTGGCTCAGTGGTAGAGCACTTGCCTTGCAAGAGTGAGGCACTGGGTTTGATCCCAGCACCACATAAAAACAAATAAAGGTGGGCTAGGGTTGTAGCTTGTGGTAGAGCACTTGCTTAGCACATGTGAGGACCTGGGTTCGATTCTCAACACAAAAGGAAGAAAGGAAGGAAGGTGGGTATTATGTCCATTTACAACTAAAAACATTAAAAAAAAACAAATAAAGGCATTGAGTCCATACACAACTAAAAAAATATATTAAAAAAAAAAAAGCTTAGCTGAGAAGAAAGTGAATCAGAAGACAGAATCTTAAATAACACACATCGTTGTAGTCACACTTCCCAAGACACTGAGCTCAAGATACATTTGGAGATGTTCAACCAAAAGTTCATGAACCAAGCAGATCATCCTAAGCTTATAAAAAATGATTCCAGAAAACAGAAAGTGACTCCACTCATTTGGGGGATTTGCATGATTTTGGAACAATATAAAGTAGGCAAGGAAAATTAAAGATGAATTCTACTTATGAAGGTAGATATAAAAATAAAAAAGTGGCTCAAATTAATTAATTAATTAATTTTTGTGGTGCTGGGGATTGAACTCAGAGCCTCACTTGTGCCAGGTAAGTGCTCTACCACTGAACTATAACCCCAGTCCCTGAAAAGTGAATTTTATTTTACTTATTTATTTTTCAGTACTGATACCTAATTCAGAGGCACTTTACTACTATGCCACATCCCCATTCCATTTTTTTCTTTTTCTTTTTAGTTGTTGTTGGACCTTTATTTTATTTATTTATATGTGGTGCTGAGGGTCGAACCCAGTGCCTCACACATTAGAAAGCACACAACCCCACTGCCCCAATCCTTTTTATTTATTTGTTTGTTTGTTTAGAGAAAGGGTCTCACTAAGTTGCTAAGGCTGGCCTTGAACTTGTGATCTTCCTGTCTCAGCCTCCCAAGTTGCTGGGATTACAGGTGTATGCCACTATGCCTGGCTGAAGAATGAATTTTACAAGTACATCATTGTTTAGTAAGATTTATTCTAGAATGAAATATTCTGATATATTATGAAAAATAAAAATCACATGCTCTTCCTTAAAAATGCAAAAAACAAACGACTCTCACCCAAGGCTCCCAAACTCAAAAACAACAATACATTATAATCAACTGATAACTATATACATAGAAAAATTAAACAGAATCTAAATATCCATTAGAACTAGACAAATTCAACAAAGATTGCATTTTAAAATAAATCTACTGAGGTGGGATTTCTGGCTTGGCAGAGTGAGTAGGTTGGCATACCCTGCCCCCCAAAATGAAACCCTATAAAACTGGATAAAATTATCAAAATCTGCCATTACAGGCTCTGGAAATCAACCCAAAACTGAAAACTGCTGAACTTTGTGTAAGAACAGAGACAATCTGTGGTATTCCTGCCTAGGGCAGTTCTCCTGTCTTTTTTATATGGAAACAGTCCTACCAGAATAAAGCTGGCAAAGAACTAGCAGGTTCATTGCCAAGAGGGACTGACTTGATTTGAAGCAGAGGGTGAAAACTCATTTCAAGTGAAATAATGAGGAGTACACCAGAAAAGGCAGTGGCTCTACTGGACTAGGGCTGTGGTCCCAGTTGGGGTGAATATCTGACCAACAGCTGGATTTAACACAAATCCAGGGAAATAAAAGCCATGTTTTCCACAAGACCCTAACGGACAGGAAGGCCACTTGTACCTGCAAGGGAGAAATGAGGGAACACAGCACAAAGTAAAGGCAGTAAAAATAAAACTACCTAAACTTGGAATGCAGTCCTCAACTAATAAATGGACCCATGAGTGAAAGAGGGCAAAGGCCTAGTGCACTGTTTGTGAGTGTTAAAAGTACAGTTTGGGACCAGTCTCTGGCTGACTGCCAAGCAATGAAGCATAGGGGAAACCATGGGAATGAATACAAAGCTCCAAAATAAAAACAATAAAAAAGAGCAAAGATACTAGTGGCTGCACACTGCAGGATAAAGAGACTCTGAAAAATTAGCCTGGATAAGCAATAAAGTAACCAACTAAACAAAAACAACCTCAGGAAGGGGTGGGAAATACAGATATTCTAAAACATGTTATCTCAGCCTGGCATGGTGATGCATGCCTGTAATACTAGTGACCTGGGAGGCTGAGGCAAGAAGATCAAAAGTTTGAGGCCAGCCTCAACAACAAGCAAAACCCTAAACAACTTAGTCTCAAAGAAAAAACTGAAAAGGCTAATAGTAACCAACTAAACAAAAACAACCTCAGGAAGGGGTGGGAAATATAGATATTCAGTGGCTCAGTGGTTAAGCACCCCAGGGTTAAATCCCCAGTATCAAAAAATTAAAATAAAATTATCTCAAATACCCCCCTTTTTTAAATAAGAGCTATGCCAAGAAACAGTAAACTGTTATCCATACTCAGAGAATAAAGAAGTTAATAAAAATTGATATCTGTAATTGATATATTTGTTCTAAGGCACATAAAATATTGTAAACTGCCACATTAAGTACATATGAAGATAAATATTCAGGCTTTAGTCATTATTCACTGTGATGCTGACAACTCTAACTTCTAATTGCATGACAAAGAGTTAAACATAAACAATTATATAATCAAAACTTATTATGCTCAAAATGTCAACATCTGACAATACCCTCTAATTCAAGTCACTGGAAATGGGTATTATGAAAATAGCATACTTACGTAAAAAATATGATGGATGAACCCAGTAGTAGCTACCATTCACAGAATAGCTCTTCTGTGGCAGGAGCTTTGTATAGTATCTCTAGTTTTCACAAAATCCTGTAAGGTTGGTAACATTTTCATTTTACAGAGCAGGAAACTGAATCTTGAGAAGTTAGGCATAATAGCCAGAAGAATTTCTCAGGCTCAACTAAACATTCACACTCAGAAGACTAATCTACATAGAAAGATATAGGACAAAAATTATAGCCTGCCAGAAGGTAGCTCCAGGTATTCATTTTTTGTAGGAACAGTCTCTGCAGCAGTCTACGCAGTAGCTCACACAGCTACCTAGAGTTATTTTTTGCACCCCAGCCCCATTTCCCCTGCCCCAGGTGAGGTTCAGGTCCAAGAAAATGAGACACACATTAGTGGGTTTGGAAGTCATTCTAGTTTAATAGCCTCTTCTCCCACAGGGCCCAAAATCTCTTATAACAATGCTATAGGTATAGATTGCAGGTCTCTGCAAGGGACACACTGTTACCAGAGTCAATGTCCTCAGGCAAACTCAATGATATGGTCTTTTAAATATTTACAGTTTTCCCATTAGATACAGTTTACTCAACAGGCATGATTTTTATCAAGCAATGTTGCCTAGTAACATTTTTGACATAGAACATATACAAAGCCTTTTCAGCAAACATTTTCAACAGGGGCAATGGGTCAAAAATTGGAGGGGCAAAAGAACCTTATATGTAACAAAGATCTGTGGTCCTCCAAAGGGTCATGGTTCATAAGCAGATACATGATCTATCTGTGGTACCAACATTTCAAATGGGGTGATGATAATTAGGGGAAAAGTTCTTAAGCTCTTTAGGGAGCAATAATATGCTTGGATAACAGATTTAAAACATTAACAAATAGCCAAATTACCAGGCAGAAGGGAAAAGGTTTTTTTAAACCTTTACTCATATTACTTGGTCAACACTACACAACTAGTAAGAAACTTACATTCAGGTTTTCATGATTATAAAGCCTGAACATTTTCCAATGTATCTTATGCCTCAATCAAGAGCTTTAAACTTAGTAGAGGACCTAAATTCTATGTTTAAATTTATTTAAACTTTTCCTAGGTAAGAAATTTGATGTATCATAAGAGAGACTTGAACTCTTCTCTTCCAGACATATACACAGGCACCAGTTCAGCCAAGAAAAGCAGATTTAAGAGGTTTTCCAGAGCTATGATTGAGCTGTAGAAATTTCTTTACAGGTTCCCATTTCATGCCACCCAAACTTTGATCTGTACTTAAGTGGTATGACTAGACCTAAAGCTAAATTAAATTAAATTAATTTTGCTCAATACAATTTTATGGTATCATTATGGATAATATCGTAAATTAACTACTGCTTCTTATAAAGTATTTCAATTACTTCTAATTATTGAATGTTTTCTTTTTTTAATATATGTTTTTTTAGTTGTCAATGGACCTTTATTTATTTATTTTTATGTGGTGCCGAGAATGAAACTCAGTGCCTTACACATGCTAGGCAAGTGCTGAGCCACTCCCAGGCCTTTGAATGTTTTATTTCTTAACATTTCAGTTGCTTTCAGTGATCCCATCTTGATTATACATGTAGACAAATAGTTTCACATACATTTATTTATATCCTTCAAATAAATTCCTGAGATATAATTACTGAAGCAAAGAATATGGTTTATTTTTATTTAATGTTTTAACTGATATGTAAAAACAAAAATTGTACATATTTATGGGATACCCTGTGATGTTTTACTAAATGTATACATCATGTAATTTTTAAAATCAAGGTAAAAATATCTATCTCCTAAAACATTTATCACTTCTTCATGGTGAAAACTTTCAAAATCCTTTCTTTTAGCTTTTTGAAATGGTCATCCTACTATGCAAAAGCACACCAAAACTTCTTCCTATCTAATGATAACACAATATCTGTTGACCAAACCACTCCCCGTTCCATTCCCTCTGTTCCCCTCAGAAAAATAGGATCCATTTTAAGGCATGTGACATACAGTACCAACAGCGCCCCCGAAATGCTGTATCAATTTATACTCTCAACAACAGAATATGAATGTTTTAACAAATTTTTTTTTAAAGAGAGAGTGAGGGGGGGAGGGAGGGAGGGAGAGAGAGAGAGGGAGAGGGAGAGGGAGAAAGGGAGAGAGAGAGAGAGAGAGAGAGAGAGAGAGAGAGAGAGAGAGAGAGAGATTTTTTTTAGATATTTATTTTTTAGTTATCGGCGGATACAACATCTTTGTTTGTATGTGGTGCTGAGAATTGAACCCAGGTCGCACGCATGCCAGGCGAGCGCGCTACCACTTGAGCCACATCCCCAGCCCCATATTAACAAATTTTTTTTAAATATTTAATCCAGCTTTTATTTTTTTTATTGGTTATTCAAAACATTACAAAGATTGCAGAATCACATCGGTTACACATCCACATTTTTACATAATACCATAATAGTAACTGTTGTATTCTGCTACCTTTCCTATCCTCTACTATCCCCCCTCCCCTCCCCTCCCAACTTCTCTCTCTACCCCATCTGCTGTAATTCATTACTCTCCTTATTTTTTTCCCATTCCCCTCACAACCTCTTATATGTAATTTTGTATAACAATGAGGGTCTCCTTCCATTTCCATGCAATTTCCTTTTTCTCTCCCTTTCCCTCCGACCTCATGACTCTGTTTAATGTTAATCTTTTCCTCCTGTTCTTCCTCCCTGCTCTGTTCTTAGTTGCTCTCATTATATCAAAGAAGACATTTGGCATTTTTTTTAGGGATTGGCTAGCTTCACTTAGCTTAATCTGCTCTAATGCCATCCATTTCCCTGCAAATTCCATGATTTTGTCATTTCTTAGTGCTGTGTAGTACTCCATTGTGTATAAATGCCACATTATTTTATCCATTCATCTATTGAGGGGCATCAGGATTGGTTCCACAGTCTAGCTATTGTGACTGTGCTGCTATGAACATCGACGTGGCAGTATCCCTGTAGTACGCTCTTTTAAGGTCTTCAGGGAATAGTCCGAGAAGGGCAATAGCTGGGTCAAATTCCATTCCCAGCTTTCCCAGGAATCTCCATACTGCTTTCCATATTGGCCGCACCAATTTGCAGTCCCACCAGCAATGTACAAGAGTACCCTTTTAAATGGATGGCATTAGAGCAGATTATGCTAAGTGAAGCTAGCCAATCCCTTAAAAACAAATGCCAAATGTCTTCTTTGATAATAAGGAGAGTAACTAAGAACAGAGTAGGGACGAAGAGCATGAGAAGAAGATTAACATTAAACAGGGATGAGAGGTGGGAGGGAAAGAGAGAGAGAAGAGAAATTGCATGTAAATGGAAGGAGACCCTCAGGGGTATACAAAATTACATACAAGAGGAAGTGAGGGGAAAGGAGGAAAAATTTAAGGGGGAGAATTGAATTACAGTAGAGGGGGTAGAGAGAGAAGAGGGGAGGGGAGGGGGGAGGGGGGATAGTAGAGGATAGGAAAGGCAGCAGAATACAACAGACACCAGAATGGCAATATGTAAATCAATGGTTGTGCAACTTATGTGATTCTGCAATCTGTATATGGGGTAAAAATGGGAGTTCATATCCCACTTGAATCAAAGTGTGAAATATGATATATTAAAAAAAATTTAAAAAAAATAAATTGTGCACAACAAGTAAAAAAAAAAAAAAGAGTACCCTTTTTCCCACATACTCGCCAGCACTTGTTGTTGTTTGACTTCATAATGGCTGCCAATCTTACTGGAGTGAGATGGTATTAACAAATTTTTAACTTAGCTTTTTAATAGAATTGATACTAACATTATCATAATTTCCATTTCTTTGATTCTTGGGATAGAAGATTTTCAGTCATTAGTTTTTAAAAATTGTTTTTTATTGAGATGTCCCATTTATCACTTCTTCATTTTAGTATCTTAAGTTGTACAACTACTGCCAGTATCTAATTTCAGAATGTTCTATCATCCCCAAAAGAAAACTCACACCCATTAGGTAGTGACTGTTATTTCCCCTTCCCCGAAGCTCCTGGCAATCACTAATCTACTTTCTCACTTTATAAATTAGCCCACTCTGAACATTTCATATACATAAAATGAGGCAACATGTGACCTTTTGTACCCGGTTGCTTTTATTTAACCTTGTGATTTTAATGTCATCTATCTTTCAGCATAAATCAGTACTGCATTCCATTTTATGGCTAAGTAATATCAAATTATATGGATGTAACACATTTTGTTTATCAGTTATATAACACATTTAT